>NC_034188.2:9325309-9367809 GCF_002021735.2 Oncorhynchus kisutch | reverse complement strand
GTATAGTGCACTACTTTTGACCAGAGCCCTATGGCACCTTATTCCCTGTATAGTGCACTACTTTTGACCAGAGCCCTATGGCACCTTATTCCCTGTATAGTGCACTACTTTTGACCAGAGCCCTATGGCACCCTATTCCCTGTATAGTGCACTACTTTTGACCAGAGCCCTATGGCACCTTATTCCCTGTATAGTGCACTACTTTTGACCAGAGCCCTATGGCACCTTATTCCCTGTATAGTGCACTACTTTTGACCAGAGCCCTATGGCACCTTATTCCCTGTATAGTGCACTACTTTTGACCAGAGCCCTATGGCACCTTATTCCCTGTATAGTGTACTACTTTTGACCAGAGCCCTATGGAACCCTAATCCCTGTATAGTGCACTACTTTTGACCAGAGCCCTATGGAACCCTAATCCCTGTATAGTGCACTACTATTGCCCAGAGCCCTATGGAACCCTAATCCCTGTATAGTGCACTACTATTGACCAGAGCCGTATGGTTGCCATTAGGAATGTGGCCAGCTTCTCGATTTACCTGAGACTGACTAGTGCTCCAGGGAACAGTTGACTAATCTACCCTCACTGAGTACATACCCTCCTTTCAGGGATTATGGATTAGAACAATAATACTGAGGATTTATTTTCTGCTTTTTTACTCTCTTTTGAATGACTGAATGGATTCACATTCCCTGGACGTAGTCTGTGGCTGTAGCCTCCTGCCTGCCTGTCTGCCAGGTCAGCGCATGGAATGAGAAGGAGTTTATGGAATATTTATGTCTAACTCCTTCTAGGGTTTTCTGTGTTTTCTCTCTTTTCCCTCCTCCTCCACCTCCTCCTCCTCCTCCTCCTCCACCTCCTCCTCCTCCTCCTCCTCCTCCTCCACCACCTCATCCTCCTCCACCTCATCCTCCTCCTCCACCACCTCATCCTCCTCCACCTCCTCCTCCTCCTCCTCCTCCTCTACTTCCTTCTCCTCCTCCTCCACCTCCTCCTCCTCCTCCTCCTCCTCTACTTCCTTCTCCTCCTCCTCCACCTCCTCCTCCTCCTCCTCCTCTACTTCCTTCTCCTCCTCCTCCTCCTTCTCCTCGTCCACCTCCTCAGACTTCTTCTATAATCCCCCCCTCAAGGCTGACAGGTTTACTTCTTATGAAATCACACGGTCTTGGATGTAATCAATTAATCCGGACACATAAAATGTATTGATTAAATGGTAAGAATAATAACCATTTGAATTCCTCCATCTAGTTTCACCTCAGAGAAATTAGATGAATAATGCAGAGAAATAGTCCCCTAGCTGGATCAGAGTTTTAGGAAGAGATGGAGCAACATGCTCTGTGGTAGATAGATACTACTAAATGAGTTTTAGGAAGAGATGGGGCAACATGCTCTGTGGTAGATAGATACTACTAAATTAGTTTTAGGAAGAGATGGAGCAACATGCTCTGTGGTAGATAGATACTACTAAATTAGTTTTAGGAAGAGATGGAGCAACATGCTCTGTGGTAGATAGATACTACTAAATGAGTTTTAGGAAGAGATGGAGCAACATGCTCTGTGGTAGATAGATACTACTAAATGAGTTTAGGAAGAGATGGAGCAACATGCTCTGTGGTAGATAGATACTACTAAATGAGTTTAGGAAGAGATGGAGCAACATGCTCTGTGGTAGATAGATACTACTGAATTAGTTTTAGGAAGAGATGGAGCAACATGCTCTGTGGTAGATAGATACTACTAAATTAGTTTTAGGAAGAGATGGAGCAACATGCTCTGTGGTAGATAGATACTACTAAATGAGTTTTAGGAAGAGATGGACAACATGCTCTGTGGTAGATAGATACTACTGAATTCGTTTTAGGAAGAGATGGAGCAACATGATCTGTGGTAGATAGATACTACTAAATTAGTTTTAGGAAGAGATGGAGCAACATGCTCTGTGGTAGATAGATACTACTAAATTTGTTTTAGGAAGAGATGGAGCAACATGCTCTGTGGTAGATAGATACTGCTAAATTAGTTTTAGGAAGAGATGGGGCAACATGCTCTGTGGTAGATAGATACTACTAAATGAGTTTAGGAAGAGATGGAGCAACATGCTCTGTGGTAGATAGATATTACTAAATGAGTTTTAGGAAGAGATGGACAACATGCTCTGTGGTAGATCGATACTACTAAATGAGTTTTAGGAAGAGATGGAGCAACATGCTCTGTGGTAGATAGATACTACTAAATTAGTTTTAGGAAGAGATGGAGCAACATGCTCTGTGGTAGATAGATACTACTAAATTAGTTTTAGGAAGAGATGGAGCAACATGCTCTGTGGTAGATAGATACTACTAAATTAGTTTTAGGAAGAGATGGAGCAACATGCTCTGTGGTAGATAGATACTACTAAATTTGTTTTAGGAAGAGATGGAGCAACATGCTCTGTGGTAGATAGATACTGCTAAATTAGTTTTAGGAAGAGATGGGGCAACATGCTCTGTGGTAGATAGATACTACTAAATGAGTTTAGGAAGAGATGGAGCAACATGCTCTGTGGTAGATAGATATTACTAAATGAGTTTTAGGAAGAGATGGACAACATGCTCTGTGGTAGATCGATACTACTAAATGAGTTTTAGGAAGAGATGGAGCAACATGCTCTGTGGTAGATAGATACTACTAAATTAGTTTTAGGAAGAGATGGAGCAACATGCTCTGTGGTAGATAGATACTACTAAATTAGTTTTAGGAAGAGATGGACAACATGCTCTGTGGTAGATCGATACTACTAAATGAGTTTTAGGAAGAGATGGAGCAACATGCTCTGTGGTAGATAGATACTACTAAATTAGTTTTAGGAAGAGATGGAGCAACATGCTCTGTGGTAGATAGATACTACTAAATTAGTTTTAGGAAGAGATGGAGCAACATGCTCTGTGGTAGATAGATACTACTAAATTAGTTTTAGGAAGATATGGGGCAACATGCTCTGTGGTAGATAGATACTACTAAATTAGTTTTAGGAAGAGATGGAGCAACATGCTCTGTGGTAGATCGATACTACTAAATTAGTTTTAGGAAGATATGGGGCAACATGCTCTGTGGTAGATAGATACTACTAAATTAGTTTTAGGAAGAGATGGAGCAACATGCTCTGTGGTAGATAGATACTACTAAATTAGTTTTAGGAAGAGATGGAGCAACATGCTCTGTGGTAGATAGATACTACTAAATGAGTTTTAGGAAGAGATGGAGCAACATGCTCTGTGGTAGATATATACTACTAAATTAGTTTTAGGAAGATATGGGGCAACATGCTCTGTGGTAGATAGATACTACTAAATTAGTTTTAGGAAGAGATGGAGCAACATGCTCTGTGGTAGATAGATACTACTACATTAGTTTTAGGAAGAGATGGGGCAACATGCTCTGTGGTAGATAGATACTACTAAATTAGTTTTAGGAAGAGATGGAGCAACATGCTCTGTGGTAGATAGATACTACTAAATTAGTTTTAGGAAGAGATGGAGCAACATGCTCTGTGGTAGATAGATACTACTAAATTAGTTTTAGGAAGAGATGGAGCAACATGCTCTGTGGTAGATAGATACTACTAAATTAGTTTTAGGAAGAGATGGAGCAACATGCTCTGTGGTAGATAGATACTACTAAATTAGTTTTAGGAAGAGATGGAGCAACATGCTCTGTGGTAGATAGATACTACTAAATTAGTTTTAGGAAGAGATGGAGCAACATGCTCTGTGGTAGATAGATACTACTAAATTAGTTTTAGGAAGAGATGGAGCAACATGCTCTGTGGTAGATAGATACTACTAAATTAGTTTTAGGAAGAGATGGAGCAACATGCTCTGTGGTAGATAGATACTACTAAATTAGTTTTAGGAAGAGATGGAGCAACATGCTCTGTGGTAGATAGATATTACTAAAATGAGTCATACTTTGATAGCTGTATTTGATATTCAGTCATCAAGACATCAATATCACAAACACCATCAGATATACGACAGCGATGCAGTTTCAATAAAATAATCCGAGATCTTATTAAAAACACAGAGTGTAGCGATGGGGTATTCAATTTCAATCTACTTGTTCTATAGCCTGATCCCAGATCTGTTTGTGTTGTCTTGCCAACTGCTTTGGTCAATGTGCATAACAAACTAGGTATGACAACGACCACAGGAGTTTGATATACAGTAGAACAGATCTGGGACCAGGCTACTTGTTTAACTGACTTTGATACGAGGATAACAGGCACCACCCATTGGGAATTTTGTAATGCAGTGGCCTTTAAGGCCAACAGTTACAACCTGGTGTGCTCTTGGGCCTGTTAGATGATAGATTATGTCAGACTACGTTATTAAGGTATGTGGGAATAATTACATTGTTGTGGATCTAATACATACAGTAGCTCATTCTTCTGTTTGGGCTTTGTCCATGGGTGTGTCCCAAATGGCATGCTATTCCCTTTATAGTGCACTACTTTTAACCAGAGCCCTGGTTTTTAACCATGGTTAAAAAGTAATGCACTATATAGAGACTAGGGTGTCATTTGGGATGCATCCTAAGGGCTTTAAGGATTCTCAATACTCCACCAGCATTACATATGAACTGTTGTGTACTTGTAGAGAATATAAGAAACCAAAAAGCTATATATTGAACTGAGACTGGCTCTGGTCTGAGAGGAGGGGGCAGGAGATAAGAAGTGTTCCTGTGAAAAGTGTTTGTCTAGTCTATGATTAGATCATAAAAAGTGAATCCTAATAATATTTTTTTTTAAAAGCATTTAATTGACCTTCATGTGTCGCCTCCTTCTCCTGAAGCGCAGCAGTTCCTTGTGTTGCCGAGCGATGAAGTTCACAGCGGCGTACTCAAGCAGGGCCGAGAAGACAAACAGGAGGCACACAGCCATCCAGATGTCAATGGCTTTCACATACGACACCTGTGAGTGGGCAGGAGGACACGGTGGTAAGTAGGAGGACAACAACAATTAAAAACAAGAATAGGAACAACAAAAACAACAACAACACCAACACCAACAACACCAATACCACCAGCAACACAAACACCAACACCAACAACACCAACTCCACCAACAACACCAACAATACCAACAACAACACCAACAATACCAACAACACCAACATCACCAACAACAACAACAAGAACTCCACCAACAATACCAACAACATCACCATCACCAACACCAACAACACAAACAACTCCAACACCAACAATACCAACAACACCACCAACAACACCAACACAAACAACTCCAACACCAACAACAACAGAAGGTGACTTTTTAAACTGGATTCTGGAGACTATTCAATTGAAACAGACCTTGGTACCATCTATATATGTATCTGTATCTAATAATCCTGTGATGTCTGCTACAAAGACAACATTTACCTTCTAACTCTGAGAACTGTCCAGTACACAGTAGTCTGTATGGTCAGTTGGCTTGGCAGGACTCTGCTCTGCCTGGGCAGTGAGATAGAGTGAGGCATGGAAACCACATCTTTGACCTGAAAATGGGGCTAAAGCTAGACTGGGTTGGCTTGTCAGTTCTGCTGAAGCTCACTGTATTTGACAAGTCAGTGACCAAGTGGCCCTGGAATGCAGCTTAGGTGGCATTACAGAATGCATGGTTCACAAGACATTGTTCACATGATAAGAAGGCAGCAGCCCGAGACAGACAGAGGCAGACTACTGTTTTACTCTTTCCTGGTGTCGTTGGATTGTGGGATTTCTATTTCTCTACTCCAGATCAGATATTTTGATGTGTTTTTTTAGTTTTAGTTTTACAGCACTTAGATCACTTAAAGTGGTGAAATGTATTTATCTGCTGGACATTTTCTTCACCTATTCATATTGAAAGTAGAGCACTACAACACAAGGATAGAAAATAATGACAGCAAAAAAAGTGACTTTTCTGTGGTGGCTATTTGTTGAGTAATGACACAGTAAAGGGTGACTTTCAAAATGGCCCTCTATCCTCTCCTTCCCTCCCTGTCACCAATGCAGCACCAAGTCAGTGAGGCGTGGAAGAGGGAGAGCAGTCTGTGCTGTGTGCACCTACGCTCAGCTGTGCTGTATGATCATTATTGTGACAGCTGAACTGCATAGAAATCACGGTTCACTTGTTCAATTTTCCAGAGAACATGAATCACCTAATGTCAACAAGCAAAATGGGAGAATAATTTTCCAGGACATAATTATAAAATACTAGTCCCTCACGCAATGTCCCTCTTCCTTTTTAATCTGAAAATCCCTATAGCAAAAATAGTTTTCTTTAAAAAGGCATTTTTTTCCTTATGTTGAGTTAGTTTTACCATCTAGGACAATAGACAGTGTGGTTTGTAGTTCATCTAGGACAATAGACAGTGTGGTTTGTAGTTCATCTAGGACAATAGACAGTGTGGTTTGTAGTTCATCTAGGACAATAGACAGTGTGGTTTGTAGTTCATCTAGGACAATAGACAGTGTGGTTTGTAGTTCAACCAGGACAATAGACAGTGTGGTTTGTAGTTCAACCAGGACAATAGACAGTGTGGTTTGTAGTTCAACCAGGACAATAGACAGTGTGGTTTGTAGTTCAACCAGGACAATAGACAGTGTGGTTTGTAGTTCATCTAGGACAATAGACAGTGTGGTTTGTAGTTCATCTAGGACAATAGACAGTGTGGTTTGTAGTTCATCTAGGACAATAGACAGTGTGGTTTGTAGTTCAACCAGGACAATAGACAGTGTGGTTTGTAGTTCATCTAGGACAATAGACAGTGTGGTTTGTAGTTCATCTAGGACAATAGACAGTGTGGTTTGTAGTTCATCTAGGACAATAGACAGTGTGGTTTGTAGTTCATCTAGGACAATAGACAGTGTGGTTTGTAGTTCAACCAGGACAATAGACAGTGTGGTTTGTAGTTCATCTAGGACAATAGACAGTGTGGTTTGTAGTTCAACCAGGACAATAGACAGTGTGGTTTGTAGTTCATCTAGGACAATAGACAGTGTGGTTTGTAGTTCATCCAGGACAATAGACAGTGTGGTTTGTAGTTCATCTAGGACAATAGACAGTGTGGTTTGTAGTTCAACCAGGACAATAGACAGTGTGGTTTGTAGTTCATCTAGGACAATAGACAGTGTGGTTTGTAGTTCATCCAGGACAATAGACAGTGTGGTTTGTAGTTCATCTAGGACAATAGACAGTGTGGTTTGTAGTTCATCTAGGACAATAGACAGTGTGGTTTGTAGTTCATCTAGGATAATAGACAGTGTGGTTTGTAGTTCATCCAGGACAATAGACAGTGTGGTTTGTAGTTCATCTAGGACAATAGACAGTGTGGTTTGTTGTTCATCCAGGACAATAGACAGTGTGGTTTGTAGTTCATCCAGGACAATAGACAGTGTGGTTTGTTGTTCATCCAGGACAATAGACAGTGTGGTTTGTAGTTCATCCAGGACAATAGACAGTGTGGTTTGTAGTTCATCCAGGACAATAGACAGTGTGGTTTGTTGTTCATCCAGGACAATAGACAGTGTGGTTTGTAGTTCAACCAGGACAATAGACAGTGTGGTTTGTAGTTCATCCAGGACAATAGACAGTGTGGTTTGTTGTTCATCCAGGACAATAGACAGTGTGGTTTGTAGTTCATCCAGGACAATAGACAGTGTGGTTTGTAGTTCAACCAGGACAAGAGACAGTGTGGTTTGTAGTTCATCTAGGACAATAGACAGTGTGGTTTGTAGTTCATCTAGGACAATAGACAGTGTGGTTTGTAGTTCATCTAGGACAATAGACAGTGTGGTTTGTTGTTCATCCAGGACAATAGACAGTGTGGTTTGTAGTTCAACCAGGACAATAGACAGTGTGGTTTGTAGTTCAACCAGGACAATAGACAGTGTGGTTTGTAGTTCAACCAGGACAATAGACAGTGTGGTTTGTAGTTCAACCAGGACAATAGACAGTGTGGTTTGTAGTTCAACCAGGACAATAGACAGTGTGGTTTGTAGTTCATCTAGGACAATAGACAGTGTGGTTTGTTGTTCATCCAGGACAATAGACAGTGTGGTTTGTAGTTCATCTAGGACAATAGACAGTGTGGTTTGTAGTTCATCCAGGACAATAGACAGTGTGGTTTGTAGTTCAACCAGGACAATAGACAGTGTGGTTTGTAGTTCATCTAGGACAATAGACAGTGTGGTTTGTTGTTCATCCAGGACAATAGACAGTGTGGTTTGTAGTTCATCCAGGACACTAGACAGTGTGGTTTGTAGTTCATCCAGGACAATAGACAGTGTGGTTTGTAGTTCATCCAGGACAATAGACAGTGTGGTTTGTAGTTCATCCAGGACAATAGACAGTGTGGTTTGTAGTTCATCTAGGACAATAGACAGTGTGGTTTGTAGTTCATCTAGGCCTCTCTGCTCTGCCCATTATAAAGCAGACTGACTGCCTCTCTGCTCTGCCCATTGTGTGTGTGTGTGTGTGTGTGTGTGTAAGAGAGAGACGTGTGTGTGAGAGACGTGTGTTTTTGTGTATGCATGTGTATGTGTGTTCATGTCTGTATCTGACTGTGTGTGTGTGTTCATGTCTGTATCTGTGTGTGTGTGTGTTCATGTCTGTATCTGACTGTGTGCGTTCATGTCTGTATCTGACTGTGTGTGTGTGTTCATGTCTGTATCTGACTGTGTGTTTGTGTGTGTTTGTGTGTGTGTTCATGTCTGTATCTCTGTGTGTGTGTCAAAGACAGGTGCAGGTGTGCTGTGTTCCTCTTCCTCTCCTCACCTTGGGGAGGGAGGCTCGGGAGCAGGAGCTCTGGGTTAGGGAGTTTGTCTCACCTTGGGGAGGGAGGCTTGGGAGCAGGAGCTCTGGGTTAGGGAGTTTGTCTCACCTTGGGGAGGGAGGCTCAGGAGCAGGAGCTCTGGGTTAGGGAGTTTGTCTCACCTTGGGGAGGGAGGCTCAGGAGCAGGAGCTCTGGGTTAGGGAGTTTGTCTCACCTTGGAGATGAAGGCTTGGGAGCAGGAGCTCTAGGTTAGGGAGTTTGTCTCACCTTGGGGAGGGAGGCTCGGGAGCCGGAGCTCTGGGTTAGGGAGTTTGTCTCACCTTGGGGAGGGAGGCTCGGGAGCAGGAGCTCTGGGTTAGGGAGTTTGTCTCACCTTGGGGAGGGAGGCTCGGGAGCCGGAGCTCTGGGTGGTCATAGTGAGCACGGTGGTAATGCCCAGTCCCACTCTGGCAGGTGCAGCGTCCATGTTGATCCAGAAGGACACCCAGGACAAAATGACAATCAGAAGGCTGGGGATGTACATCTGAATCAGGTAATAGCCCATCTGCCTCTCCAGATGGAAACGAGCCTCGATACAAGTGAACTTTCCTGTTTTACAGAAGACACAGACAGAGGAGAAAGCAGGGGTTCAGTATTATACAGAGGACACAGACAGAGGAGAAAGCAGGGGTCATATAATAATATGATATATGGTATTATTACTACAATAGAGTCTATATACTATGATATAATATTATTACTACAGTAGAGTCTATATACAGTACTATGATATAATATTATTACTACAGTAGAGTCTATATACAGTACTATGATATAATATTATTACTACAGTAGAGTCTATATACAGTACTATTATATAATATTATTACTACAGTAGAGTCTATATACAGTACTATGATATAATATTATTACTACAATAGAGTCTATATACTATGATATATTATAATATTATTGCTACTATACAGTCTTTATAGTATTATATATTATAGTATTATTACTACAATACAGTCTATATACTATGATATAATATGATATGTTATAATAGTATTACTACAACATAGTCTATATACTATTATATAATATATATTATAGTATTATTACTACAATACAGTCTATATACTATTATATAATATATATTATAGTATTATTACTACAATACAGTCTATATACTATTATATAATATATATTATAGTATTATTACTACAATACTGTATATATACTATTATATATATATATATATATTATAGTATTATTACTACAATACAGTCTATATACTATTATATAATATATATTATAGTATTATTACTACAATACTGTATATATACTATGATATTATATATATATATATATATTATAGTATTATTGCTACAATACAGTCTATATACTATTATATAATATATATTATAGTATTATTACTACAATACTGTATATATACTATGATATTATATATATATATAAATATTATAGTATTATTGCTACAATACAGTCTATATACTATTATATAATATATATTATAGTATTATTACTACAATACTGTATATATACTATGATATTATATATATATATATATTATAGTATTATTACTACAATACAGGCTATACTATGATATATTATATATTACAATATTATTACTACAATACAGTCTATACTAATGATATAATATATATTATAGTATTATTACTACAATACAGGCTATACTATGATATATTATATATTACAATATTATTACTACAATACAGTCTATACTAATGATATAATATATATTATAGTATTATTACTACAATACAGTCTATACTATGATAAAATATATTTTACAATAATATTACTACAATACAGTCAATATGCTATGATATGATATATTATAATAGTATTATCTAATCTTTCTCTGCTGTTGTTGCTGTGTTATGGATCTACTGTTATCATTACTGATGTACTGTAACGCATCATCCAATCTTTCTGTTCTGCATGTCTCAAGAACACAAAGAAGAAAGTCAACTGCAGGCAATGAAATGGATAGCCTCAGTGCTGAATTATCCTCCTATTTCCCTGCAGTGTTGGAAGAGACTGAGGCAGAGCCCTGGAGAGAACATCAGTTTGACAGAGTGGCTGTAGGTAAAGTACCCCCTACGTTCAAATGTAACACACCACCTCAGCTGACAGGCGTTATGTTGTGGTTGAACCCACTACAGCTGACAGGCGTTATGTTGTGGTTGAACCCACTACAGCTGACAGACGTTCTGTTGTGGTTGAACCCACTACAGCTGACAGGTGTTCTGTTGTGGTTGAACCCACTACAGCTGACAGACGTTCTGTTGTGGTTGAACCCACTACAGCTGACAGGCGTTATGTTGTGGTTGAACCCACTACAGCTGACAGGCGTTATGTTGTGGTTGAACCCACTACAGCTGACAGGTGTTCTGTTGTGGTTAAACCCACTACAGCTGACAGGTATTCTGTTGTGGTTAAACCCACTACAGCTGACAGGTGTTCTGTTGTGGTTGAACCCACTACAGCTGACAGGCGTTATGTTGTGGTTGAACCCACTACAGCTGACAGGTGTTCTGTTGTGGTTAAACCCACTACAGCTGACAGGTGTTCTGTTGTGGTTAAACCCACTACAGCTGACAGGCGTTATGTTGTGGTTAAACCCACTACAGCTGACAGGTGTTCTGTTGTGGTTAAACCCACTACAGCTGACAGGTGTTCTGTTGTGGTTGAACCCACTACAGCTGACAGGCGTTATGTTGTGGTTGAACCCACTACAGCTGACAGGTGTTCTGTTGTGGTTGAACCCACTACAGCTGACAGGTGTTCTGTTGTGGTTGAACCCACTACAGCTGACAGGTGTTCTGTTGTGGTTAAACCCACTACAGCTGACAGGCGTTATGTTGTGGTTGAACCCACTACAGCTGACAGGCGTTATGTTGTGGTTGAACCCACTACAGCTGACAGACGTTCTGTTGTGGTTGAACCCACTACAGCTGACAGACATTCTGTTGTGGTTGAACCCACTACAGCTGACAGGTGTTCTGTTTTGGTTAAACCCACTACAGCTGACAGGCATATGTCGTGGTTGAACCCACTACAGCTGACAGGTGTTCTGTTGTGGTTGAACCCACTACAGCTGACAGGTGTTCTGTTGTGGTTGAACCCACAACAGCCAACAGTTGTTATGTTGTGGTTGAACCCACTTCAGCTGACAGGCGTTATGTTGTGGTTGAACCCACTACAGCTGACAGGTGTTCTGTTGTGGTTGAACCCACTACAGCTGACAGGTGTTCTGTTGTGGTTGAACCCACTACAGCTGACAGGTGTTCTGTTGTGGTTAAACCCACTACAGCTGACAGGCGTTATGTTGTGGTTGAACCCACTACAGCTGACAGGCGTTATGTTGTGGTTGAACCCACTACAGCTGACAGACGTTCTGTTGTGGTTGAACCCACTACAACTGACAGACATTCTGTTGTGGTTGAACCCACTACAGCTGACAGGTGTTCTGTTGTGGTTAAACCCACTACAGCTGACAGGCATATGTCGTGGTTGAACCCACTACAGCTGACAGGTGTTCTGTTGTGGTTGAACCCACTACAGTTGACATGCATTATGTTGTGGTTGAACCCACTACAGTTGACATGCATTATGTTGTGGTTGAACCCACAACAGCCAACAGTTGTTATGTTGTGGTTGAACCCACTACAGTTGACATGTATTATGTTGTGGTTGAACCCACTACAGTTGACATGCATTATGTTGTGGTTGAAACCACTACAGTTGACATGCATTATGTTGTGGTTGAACCCACTACAGTTGACATGCATTATGTTGTGGTTGAACCCACAACAGCCAACAGTTGTTATGTTGTGGTTGAACCCATCTACTTCCCTGACCACAGCTGCGTAGCAAACACCACAACGGACGGTAAGGATTCCTCCAAAACAGCACCCTATTCCCTATATAGTACAGGGTCTTATAGGGCACTAGGGTGCCATTTTGGACATCAGCCCAGAACATAAGCTAAAAGAGGGCATTATAAACTCATGATAGGTATCCTCTTTCTTTTTCATGCTGACTGTGTGATGTGAGCACCAGGTGTGTCTTGTCTGTCAAAGTGGCTTCGATGCTCAGATCGCTGACAAGTCATTAACTCAGCTTATAGTCATTGAAGACTGTCTTTGTCTTGAAGACTTTTAATTCAATTAGAGTTGAACCCTAGTGTATTGTTTTGGATGTGGACAGAGGGAGTCATGGAGGGGAGGCCACAGCGTCATTGAAATGGATTTATAGCTGTGATACACTTCAGGGCTTTTGCATCTGATAAGATATGGTCTCGCGATGATAGTGGGGTGTATTTGACAGACAGAAAGAAAGAAAGAAAGAAAGAGAGAGAGAGAGAGACAGACAGACAGACAGACAGACAGACAGACAGACAGACAGACAGACAGACAGACAGACAGACAGACAGACAGACAGACAGACAGACAGACAGACAGACAGACAGACACAGACAGACAGAGACAGACAGAGATGATATTTACAGATCGAAAACAAATTAGGTTGACAATATTACAGCTAGTGTAGCGAGAGCGAAACTGCAATGCACCAGCGACAATGATTAGTGTTGCATGTAGTTTCTGGACCAACCTACATGGACTAGGGAAAGGGGGGAAGGGGACATTACATGTGGTCTGAACCAATCTACATGGACTAGGGAAAGGGGGGAAGGGACATTACATGTGGTCTGAACCAATCTACATGGACTAGGGAAAGGGGGGAAGGGGACATTACATGTGGTCTGAACCAATCTACATGGACTAGGGAAAGGGGGGAAGGGGACATTACATGTGGTCTGAACCAATCTACATGGACTAGGGAAAGGGGGGAAGGGACATTACATGTGGTCTGAACCAATCTACATGGACTAGGGAAAGGGGGGGAAGGGGACATTACATGTGGTCTGAACCAATCTACATGGACTAGGGAAAGGGGGGAAGGGGACATTACATGTGGTCTGAACCAATCTACATGGACTAGGGAAAGGGGGGAAGGGACATTACATGTGGTCTGAACCAATCTACATGGACTAGGGAAAGGGGGGAAGGGGACATTACATGTGGTCTGAACCAATCTACATGGACTAGGGAAAGGGGGGAAGGGATATAAACAGAAGTATGAATGCTGAAGGAAGGATGCAGTGGGGCCGAGGAATCGTCTCTCCTCAAATCACTAGATTGCTGCTAGTAAACTTGAGACAAATGTGAAGTTTGTGCTTGATTGAGGAGCAGATAATCACGTACACACGGTGCAGCATGGCTGGTGAATAATATTGGATTTGATTTATTTCACCTTTATTTAACTGGGCAAGTCAGTTAAGAACAAATTATTATTTACAATGACGGCCTACCAAAAGGCCTCGTGCGGGACGGGGGCTGGGATTAAAAATAAAAATATAGGACAAAACACACATCACGACCAGAGAGACACCACAACATTACATAAAGAGAGACCTAAGACAACAGCATAGCATGGCAGCAACACATGACAACAACATGGTAACATGAACACAGGTACAAAACCAACTGAGGAACAAAATGAAGGGACCTATACAGAGGAAGAAATGAGGTCCAGGTGTGAATCATAATGATGAGTGCCAGGTGTCCATAATGATGGATGCCAAGTGTCCGTAATGATGGATGCCAGGTGCATGTAATGATGGATGCCAGGTGCACGTAATGAGGATTCCCAAGACTGGTGCTTAGTATTCCGGCAACGTCGCACGCCAGAAGGGAGGAGCAGACATGACATGACCCCCCTCTGATGCACGGCCGCAGGACGTGGACAACTAGGTGGACGACCTCGGGATGAGGAGCGGGTCGTTCCGGGAAATCACAGAAGATGTTGAGATCCAGAATGTTCTCCACCGGAACCCAACACTGCTCCTCAGACCCCTTGCAGTCCACCAGATACTGGAGCTGACCCCCACGGCACCGAGAGTCCAGCAGAGATCTGAAAGCATACTCCGGACTGCCCTCGATGTCCAGGGGTGTTGGTGTTGTGTCGTGGGGGACAGCATTAGCTAGGGGACCAGGAACCACCGGCCTGAGAAGGGAGACATGAAATGAGGGTGAGATATGGTAGTGACTGGGCAGTTGTAACCAATACGTCACCTCGTTGACCCTCTGGAGAACCTTGAATGGCCCCACAAACCGGGGGCTTAGTTTCTTGGTAGAAAGCCAGACACGATCCCCAGTGTGGAACACAGGGGTCTCACTGCAGTGGCGGTCTGCCTGTTCTTTTTGACAATGGACAGCATAACGGGTGACATCCTGCGCCAATGTGGGCCACCAGTATTTCTCAGCGACGGAATAGATGGTGCGAGAAATACCTGGATGTCCAGCAACGACAGCTGTGTGTGCCCAGGTCAGTAGCCGATCCCTTATCCCTGTGGGAACATAGGTGCGCCCAAGAGGACAGTTCAGGGCTCCCTCTCTTGAGCGTGGTGGATCTCCACATCTATGTCCCAGACCACAGGAGCTACGACTCGGGAGGATGGGTTATAGGCTCACAGGACAGGGCCCTCTCCTGAAATCATAGAGGCGGGACAAGGCATCGGTCTTGGTGTTCTTTGATCCTGGGTGATAGGTTAGCGTGAAGTTAAACCTTGTGATGAAAAAGTCCCACCTTGCATGCCGTGGGTTCAGCCTCCTCGCTGTCCAAATGTACTCCAGGTTCCTGTGGTCGCAGAGGATGACGAATTGTTTCTTGGCGCCCTACAGCCAGTGTCTCCACTCTTCTAATGCCAACTTCACCCGCCAGGAGCTCTCGATCGCCGACTTCGTTACTTTCTACAGGGGACATTTTCTTAGAATAAAACGCACGGGTTCCCCTGTCATTGAGACAAAATTGCCCCCGCGCCTACCTTGGAAGCATCCACCACCACCACAAAGGATATCGTGGGATCTGGATGTTTCAGCAATGGGTCCAGCAGCCTCATCGGCCTCATCGGCTGCTGGACCCCACACCAACCTACGGGGGCCTCCCTTAAGGAGAGAAGTGAGAGGAGTGGCAACAAAGCTGAAATTCCTGATGAAACGACGGTAGAAGTTGACAAACCCCAAAAACCGTTGTAACCCTTTAATGGTGGTTGGGACTGGCCATGACCTGAATGCGTCTACCTTCTTGTCGATTGTAGGCACTCTGCAGGTCCAGTTTGGTGCAGAACCGGGCCCCGTGGAGCTGCTCGATGGCATATGGCACCAACGGGAGGGGGTACCAATACTTCTTGGTAACTTCATTGAGTCCTCTGTAATCAATGCAAGGGTGTAATCCTCCATCCTTCTTGGCCACGAAGAAGAAACCAGCCAATGCAGGAGAAGGGGATGTGCGGATGAACCCCTGCCTACTGAATGTAATCCTCCATGGCCTGGGTCTCAGCCACTGACAGAGGGTAGATGTGTCTGCGTGGAGGTGTTGCATCAGCAAGCAGGTCGATGGCCACAGTCCCAGGGGCGATGAGGAGGGAGACAGGTGGCCCGGGTCTTGGAGAATACCTCCATCAGATCGTGGTATACCTCCGGGATGTTATGCTGAGGGGCTAACAAAGGCCTCTCAAATGATGTGGAACCACAGGGAACAGGGAAGCAGGCTCTCCGGCATTTAGGTGACCAGTCTGTGATTCTCATCCTAGACCATGAAATGGTGGGGTTATGGCGTTGAAGCCAAGGGAGGCAGAGGATGATCTTGTGAACAGGTGTACTGGTGATGAAGAAGGGGATATTTTCCTGATGATTGGACTCCACGGTGAGGGTGAGCGGTTGAGTGATGTGTGTAATGGTTCCGGATCCTGATGGCCGATAATCGAGACCTTGCACCGGAAAAGTAGAGGAGAGCGGGTATGAAGTAATATTGAGAGAGGGAGGCAAGGGTCTGATCCATAAGAAATCCATAAAATTCCCTCCTTGACCACAGTACATACAGAGCCCCAGTTGTATCCATCTGCGGCACGCCGCCGCAGGGAGGTGTGTGACCCCTACCTCCATGGTTCAGGCTCTGATTCCGAGTATTCGCCGAAGGAGGGAGAGAAGCGATGAAGATGCCGACGCTCCCGGAGAAGGTTATCCATCTACTTCAAGAAGCAAACCTCTTCTTGAAGTAGATGCTCTCTCTCTGCCCTCCGGGGGATGATCAAAGATACATTTAAAACAGAGCCATAAAACCCTCATATGAATTTAGCTCCTCCACTTCTCTCTCTCAGACAGCCGTAGCCCATTCCAATGCCCACCCAGTCAGCAGAGAAATAACCGTGGAACCTTAAACAGCTCGGTGGTGGGGGCTCCCATCTGGTGTGTAAAATAAAGGGAGCACTGAAGTAGGAAGCCACGTCATTTGGATGGGGTACCGTCATATTTCTCTGGGAGGGATAAATGGTCAGGTGTGAATCATAATGATGAGTGCCAGCTGTGCGTAATGATGAGTGCCAGGTGTGCGTAATGATGAGTGCCAGGTGTGCGTAATGATGAGTGCCAGCTGTGCGTAATGATGAGTGCCAGCTGTGCGTAATGATGAGTGCCAGCTCTGCGTAATGATGAGTGCCAGCTGTGCGTAATGATGAGTGCCAGAACCGGTGGTTAGTACTCCAGCGACGTCGCACAACGGAGGGGAGGAGCAGGAGTAGACGTGACAGCGGAAACCAGATTGCATACCAGAGAGAATACTATAGACATCAAGAAAGCTAATCGGTTGATTATTTACACGTTTTTTCCAACAATTTTGATAAATAGGGCAAAATAGAAATTGGCCTATAACAAGTTAGGATCAGCTTGATCTCCCCCTTGAAATAAAAGGTTGCTGCCTTCCAACCAATGGGAACTTCCCCAGAGAGGAGAGACAGGTTAAAAAGGTCAGAGATGAGCTTGGTGATGATAGGGGCAGCAACCTTAAAGAAAAAAGGGTCTAAACCATCTGAACCAGATGTTTTTTTGGGGTCAAGTTTCAGGAGCTCCTTTAGCACCTCGGACTCAGTGACCGTCTGCAGAGAGAAACTTTGTAGTGTGGCAGGAGAAAAAGAGTGAGGAGCATCGGGGATAGTTGTATTAGTAGGGGTGGGAGATGAGGAAATGTTGGGCGGGCAATGAGTCATGGCTGAGTCGAAAAGGAATCCTGACTTAATGAAGTGGTGATTAAAGAGCTCAGCCATGTGCTTCTTGTCAGTAACAACCACATGATCAACATTAAGGGACATGGGCAGCTGTGACGAGGAGGGTTTAAACGCTTTCCAGAACTTCTTGGGGTTAGACCCACAGAGAGAGAACTGCTCCTTAAAGTAAATAACTTTGGCCTTCTGGATAGCCTGAGTGCACTTACATGTATTTCTCATTTGTCTGAACGAGAACCAGTCAGCCTGAGTATGCGTGTGCCGAGCCTTAGGCCAAATTGAGTTGTTGAGGTGGAGTAACTCTGCCAGATCACGGTCGAACCAGGGGCTGAACCTGTTTTTAATTCTCATTTTCTTTATGGGGGCGTGTTTATTAACAATAACACTGAAAAAAGAAGGTCCAAGGTCCCTTTTACAGTTGCCAGGTCATGAAGGAAGGTTTGCTCATTAAAGTTTTTTAGCAAGTGTCTATGACAAATCAGGACAGATAATAGGCCACAGTCAGGACAGAGGGGGAGGGGGAGAAGGGGAAGTGGGGTGGGGGGCTTGGGGAGAGAGAGAGGGAGGGAGGGGTTTGAGAGAAAAAAAGGGAGATGGGACAGAGAGAGAGGGTGATAGACAGAGAGAGGAGAGTGAGTGAGTGAGAGAGAGAGAGAGAGAGAGAGAGAGTGTGTGTGTGTGTATGTTCAGTGTGTGTGTGTTCAGTGTGTGTGTGTTCAATTTGTGTGTGTGTGTGTTCAGTGTGTCTGTGTTCAATGTGTGCGTGCGTGTGCGTGTGTGTGTGTGTGTGTGTGTGTGAGTGTGTTTGTGTGTGTGTGTGTTTGTGGAAGGAGGGGATTTAGCATGCCATCAAGCATGTCAAGGCTGTCTATGTCTGAGAGAACAGGATTCTAGAGGTAGGAGACAGACACCATCCATCAGCTGGCCTGTCATTTCAAGATGTCACCCTCTCCTGAGCGATGGTATGATATTTAAAATAATCAAGATTTTAATGGCACCAGATATCAATTTAATCCAATGTCAACAACACAACAAACAAAATCCTCAGAAAAAAATAAATCACAAAATCACATCAAATCAAATCACATCAAATCATATCAAATCATATCAAAGAATATACAATCATATCATATCATATCAAATCACATCAAATCATATCAAAGAATATACAATCATATCATATCATATCAAATCAAGTAATATACAATCATATCATATCAAATTATATACAATCAAATCATATATTATCAAATCATATCTTTATTTGATCCTTTGTTGTTTTCCTCACTCTCTATTCTATTTTAGATTATTCTAGACTGGCCATCAGTCTCTGTTTAGATTCCATCTAGACTGGCCATCGGTCTCTGTTTAGATTCCATCTAGACTGGCCATCAGTCTCTGTTTAGATTCCATCTAGACTGGCCTTCAGTCTCTGTTTAGATTCCATCTAGACTGGCCTTCAGTCTCTGTTTAGATTCCATCTAGACTGGCCATCAGTCTCTGTTTAGATTCCATCTAGACTGGCCATCAGTCTCTGTTTAGATTCCATCTAGACTGGCCATCAGTCTCTGTTTAGATTCCATCTAGACTGGCCTTCAGTCTCTGTTTAGATTCCATCTAGACTGGCCATCAGTCTCTGTTTAGATTCCATCTAGACTGGCCATCGGTCTCTGTTTAGATTCCATCTAGACTGGCCATCAGTCTCTGTTTAGATTCCATCTAGACTGGCCATCGGTCTCTGTTTAGATTCCATCTAGACTGGCCTTCAGTCTCTGTTTAGATTCCATCTAGACTGGCCTTCAGTCTCTGTTTAGATTCCATCTAGACTGGCCTTCAGTCTCTGTTTAGATTCCATCTAGACTGGCCATCAGTCTCTGTTTAGATTCCATCTAGACTGGCCTTCAGTCTCTGTTTAGATTCCATCTAGACTGGCCTTCAGTCTCTGTTTAGATTCCATCTAGACTGGCATTCAGTCTCTGTTTAGATTCCATCTAGACTGGCCATCAGTCTCTGTTTAGATTCCATCTAGACTGGCCTTTAGTCTCTGTTTAGATTCCATCTAGACTGGCCATCAGTCTCTGTTTAGATTCCATCTAGACTGGCCTTCAGTCTCTGTTTAGATTCCCTTCTAGACTGGCCTTTAGTCTCTGTTTAGATTCCATCTAGACTGGCCATCAGTCTCTGTTTAGATTCCATCTAGACTGGCCTTCAGTCTCTGTTTAGATTCCATCTAGACTGGCCATCAGTCTCTGTTTAGATTCCATCTAGACTGGCCATCAGTCTCTGTTTAGATTCCATCTAGACTGGCCTTCAGTCTCTGTTTAGATTCCATCTAGACTGGCCATCAGTCTCTGTTTAGATTCCATCTAGACTGGCCATCAGTCTCTGTTTAGATTCCATCTAGACTGGCCTTCAGTCTCTGTTTAGATTCCATCTAGACTGGCCATCGGTCTCTGTTTAGATTCCATCTAGACTGGCCATCAGTCTCTGTTTAGATTCCATCTAGACTGGCCTTCAGTCTCTGTTTAGATTCCATCTAGACTGGAATTCAGTCTCTGTTTAGATTCCATCTAGACTGGAATTCAGTCTCTGTTTAGATTCCATCTAGACTGGCCTCCAGTCTCTGTTTAGATTCCATCTAGACTGGCCTTTAGTCTCTGTTTAGATTCCATCTAGACTGGCCTTCAGTCTCTGTTTAGATTCCATCTAGACTGGCCTTTAGTCTCTGTTTAGAGTCCATCTAGACTGGCCTTCAGTCTCTGTTTAGATTCCATCTAGACTGGAATTCAGTCTCTGTTTAGATTCCATCTAGACTGGCCTCCAGTCTCTGTTTAGATTCCATCTAGACTGGCCTTTAGTCTCTGTTTAGATTCCATCTAGACTGGCCTTCAGTCTCTGTTTAGATTCCATCTAGACTGGCCTTTAGTCTCTGTTTAGATTCCATCTAGACTGGCCTTCAGTCTCTGTTTAGATTCCATCTAGACTGGAATTCAGTCTCTGTTTAGATTCCATCTAGACTGGCCTACAGTCTCTGTTTAGATTCCATCTAGACTGGAATTCAGTCTCTGTTTAGATTCCATCTAGACTGGCCTCCAGTCTCTCTTTAGATTCCATCTAGACTGGCCTCCAGACACTGTTTAGATTCCATCTAGACTGGCCTCCAGTCTCTGTTTAGATTCCATCTAGACTGGCCTCCAGTCTCTGTTTAGATTCCATCTAGACTGGCCTTTAGTCTCTGTTTAGATTATTGTAGACTGGAAGTCAGTCTCTGTTTAGATTCCATCTAGACTGGCCTTCAGTCTATGTTCAGATTCCATCTAGACTGGCCTTCAGTCTCTATTTAGATTCCATCTAGACTGGCCTCCAGTCTCTGTTTAGATTCCATCTAGACCGCTCTTCAGTCTCTGTTTAGATTCCATCTAGACTGGCCTCCAGTCTCTGTTTAGATTCCATCTAGACCGCCCTTCAGTCTCTGTTGCATCTGGAGTGTAACAATGTGAGATTGATGAGGTTGAGTGGCCAGATGGTTTTCAGTGAATAAAGGGGCCATTTTGGGACAAAGCTCTGATTGGTTTCGGTCCTTCCCCCCCCTTCTTTCTCCCACTCTGTGTTCCAGCGTTATGTGTCCTAACAACGCACCCTGTAATGTCTATGTTACGTTGTTCACAGACATTCAACAAAAGACCTACATAGAGCAAGAGAGTTTAGCTCAATGTACAAACCCCCTTAAAAAAGAGCATATGAGGAAGAGTTAGCCAGAGAGGTGATGAGAGACAAACCTACCTGTGTTGTAGTGCTTGGTACAGTATCGCAGGTCTTTCTCCTCTTTCAGTATAAACTGAGGTAACGTCAGCCCGTCTGCGACCTGCACGGCTCCCTTCTCATCCCACTCAAATATGAGATCATTCATCGTATAGCCGACTGGATGGGAGCAGTTTGAAACAAGATCATTATTACCACAGTATTACTACAGTCTTACTACCACAGTATCACAGTACATTCAAGCTGTTTGTAAGAGAGAAAACAAATATTATTGACAATGTGGTATGATGAAGGTTTAAATGCCTTGATCAACCAACTCTACCGTAGCTCCACAGTGTTCATATAGAAGCAATACATGTTGTTTTCATTCTTCACACCTGAGAACAATGAGTCAAGAAAAAAGAAAAATCCATAATTTCCAAAGAGAAGAGGTGGGGAGGGAGGGACAAGCCGGTGTTGGCTGGTTAGAGCAGGTTGGAGGAGGTTGGTCCCCCCTGACTCCCTCCCTGTCCCTTCCCTGTATCTGCACTCTGCTGCTGGAGGGGCCTGTGTAAATCACTGGGCCTTTCATCATACTGTCCTCCAGACCAGAGACACATCCATCACACTAACACAAAATAAATACTTTCCCTCTACCCTACCTGTGTGTGTGTGTGTGTGTGTGTGTGTGATAACTGTGTTCCTAAAGGATAATGGAATACTCACAACTCTCCAGCTGCATGATACAGGTCTGTACGTCCATTGGGAAGTTCTTCAAGTCCATGGGACAGGCCAGGACCAGTGTTATTCTGGTCACATAGAATAGAACACAACAGAACAAAACAGAACAGCACAAAACAGGAAAGAGCAGAACAGACAGGCCAGGATCAGCGTTATTTTGTTAACAAGTTTACATAGAATAGAATGGAATAGAATAGAATGGAATGGAGTAGAATGGAATACAATAAAATACAATGGAATAAAAAGTAATGAAATTGAATAGAATAGAATGGAATGGGATAGAATGGAATAGCATATAATGAAATGGAATACAATGGTATGGAATACAATGGAATACAATAGAATATAATGGAATAGAAAGTAATGGAATGTAATAGAATAGAATGGAATAGCAAATAGTGAAATATAATAGAATGGAATGGAATAGAATGGAATGGAACTGAATATAATAGAATATAATGGAATGAAGTAGAATTGAATGGAGTAGAATTGAATGGAAGACTAGAATGGAATAGAATGGAATGAATGGAATATAATTGAATGGAATAGAATGGAATGGAATTAAGTATAATCTAATGGAATAGAATTGAATGGAAAAATGGAATAGAATAGCATATAATGGAATAGAATATATATATATTTTTAAATATAATAGAATGGAATAGAATAGAATGGAAGAATGGAAATTAATAGAATATAATGAATGGAATAGACAGGGTAACATATTGTTCTAAACCACTAGCACAGCCTTACAGGAGGAGAAGCAGGGTAACATATTGTTATAAACCACTAGCACAGCCTTACAGGAGGAGAAGCAGGGTAACATATTGTTATAAACCACTAGCACAGCCTTGCAGGAGGAGAAGCAGGGTAACATATTGTTATAAACCACTAGCACAGCCTTACAGGAGGAGAAGCAGGGTAACATATTGTTCTAAACCACTAGCACAGCCTTGCAGGAGGAGAAGCAGGGTAACATATTGTTATAAACCACTAGCACAGCCTTACAGGAGGAGAAGCAGGGTAACATATTGTTATAAACCACTAGCACAGCCTTACAGGAGGAGAAGCAGGGTAACATATTGTTATAAACCACTAGCACAGCCTTACAGGAGGAGAAGCAGGGTAACATATTGTTCTAAACCACTAGCACAGCCTTACAGGAGGAGAAGCAGGGTAACATATTGTTCTAAACCACTAGCACAGCCTTACAGGAGGAGAAGCAGGGTAACATATTGTTCTAAACCACTAGCACAGCCTTGCAGGAGGAGAAGCAGGGTAACATATTGTTCTAAACCACTAGCACAGCCTTACAGGAGGAGAAGCAGGGTAACATATTGTTCTAAACCACTAGCACAGCCTTGCAGGAGGAGAAGCAGGGTAACATATTGTTATAAACCACTAGCACAGCCTTACAGGAGGAGAAGCAGGGTAACATATTGTTATAAACCACTAGCACAGCCTTACAGGAGGAGAAGCAGGGTAACATATTGTTATAAACCACTAGCACAGCCTTACAGGAGGAGAAGCAGGGTAACATATTGTTCTAAACCACTAGCACAGCCTTACAGGAGGAGAAGCAGGGTAACATATTGTTCTAAACCACTAGCACAGCCTTACAGGAGGAGAAGCAGGGTAACATATTGTTCTAAACCACTAGCACAGCCTTGCAGGAGGAGAAGCAGGGTAACATATTGTTCTAAACCACTAGCACAGCCTTACAGGAGGAGAAGCAGGGTAACATATTGTTATAAACCACTAGCACAGCCTTACAGGAGGAGAAGCAGGGTAACATATTGTTCTAAACCACTAGCACAGCCTTGCAGGAGGAGAAGCAGGGTAACATATTGTTATAAACCACTAGCACAGCCTTACAGGAGGAGAAGCAGGGTAACATATTGTTATAAACCACTAGCACAGCCTTGCAGGAGGAGAAGCAGGGTAACATATTGTTATAAACCACTAGCACAGCCTTGCAGGAGGAGAAGCAGGGTAACATATTGTTATAAACCACTAGCACAGCATTACAGGAGGAGAAGCAGGGTAACATATTGTTATAACTGCGGCTATATTTCCTGTCATGATGCCTTGTAATCTAAAAGGTTACAATACACATCTCAGGCATTCTTCCCCTCATGCCAAACACCTTCCTGCTTGCCGTGCACGTGAACCTCATCCCCAAACACCTTCCTGCTTGCCGGGCACGTGAACCTCATCCCCAAACACCTTCCTGCTTGCCGTGCACGTGAACCTCATCCCCAAACACCTTCCTGCTTGCCGTGCATGTGAACCTCATCCCCAAACACCTTCCTGCTTGCCGGGCACGTGAACCTCATCCCCAAACACCTTCCTGCTTGCCGGGCACGTGAACCTCATCCCCAAACACCTTCCTGCTTGCCGTGCACGTGAACCTCATCCCCAAACACCTTCCTGCTTGCCGTGCACGTGAACCTCATCCCCAAACACCTTCCTGCTTGCCGTGCACGTGAACCTCATCCCCAAACAGACTGGCTGCATCTCCATGCTATTGTTCATACCGCGAGTATAGAAAAACATCTATAGAAGAGGCAGCCATTCATGCTTCAACCTAGACGACTGCTGTTACTTATATCTTGAGATACATGTAGGTAGGAGAGGAGCAGGTCTATTGGTTGCATTGCATTCATAGTTTACTTATACCGCAGTGTGACATCATCACCGTTACACGACAAATGTTATTTATAAGGATTCTTTTTTTTCAATCAGAAAAGACACTGAGGCAGTTTCTCTTTAACGAGGGGTCAGGTGAGAATCAAAGACACTGAGGCAGGTAGGATCAAATACACTGAGGCAGGTTCTCTTTAACGAGGGGTCAGGTGAGAATCAAAGACACTGAGGCAGGTTCTCTTTAACGAGGGGTCAGGTGAGAATCAAAGACACTGAGGCAGGTTCTCTTTAACGAGGGGTCAGGTGAGAATCAAAGACACTGAGGCAGGTAGGATCAAATACACTGAGGCAGGTTCTCTTTAACGAGGGGTCAGGTGAGAATCAAAGACACTGAGGCAGGTAGGATCAAATACACTGAGGCAGGTTCTCTTTAACGAGGGGTCAGGTGAGAATCAAATACACTGAGGCAGGTTCTCTTTAACGAGGGGTCAGGTGAGAATCAAAGACACTGAGGCAGGTTCTCTTTAACGAGGGGTCAGGTGAGAATCAAAGACACTGAGGCAGGTAGGATCAAATACACTGAGGCAGGTTCTCTTTAACGAGGGGTCAGGTGAGAATCAAAGACACTGAGGCAGGTTCTCTTTAACGAGGGGTCAGGTGAGAATCAAAGACACTGAGGCAGGTTCTCTTTAACGAGGGGTCAGGTGAGAATCAAAGACACTGAGGCAGGTTCTCTTTAACGAGGGGTCAGGTGAGAATCAAAGACACTGAGGCAGGTTCTATTTAACGTGGGGTCAGGTGAGAATCAAAGACACTGAGGCAGGTTCTCTTTAACGAGGGGTCAGGTGGGAATCAAAGACACTGAGGCAGGTTCTCTTTAACGTGGGGTCAGGTGAGAATCAAAGACATTGAGGCAGGTTCCCTTTAACGAGGGGTCAGGTGAGAATCAAAGACACTGAGGCAGGTTCTCTTTAACGCGGGGTCAGGTGAGATCAAATACACTGAGGCAGGTTCTCTTTAACGAGGGGTCAGGTGAGCTCAAAGAGATCTAATGGGTTCATTTGATGGTGTCAAGGTAAGATACGAGAAGGCCTCTTCTCATTGCCTTCCCATGGCTGTTTATAAGGATCCAATTCCTCTCTGTCTGTCCAAGGGTTGAATACTAGGCTTGATAACAGATCAAATACATTGCAAAAATGCTTGCATTTAAAGTCGATCACTTTTGTTGTTATGTGGATGTTAATATCTGTTTTGTTTCCACCGTAAGCAATATAATCTGTCAGCCATAGGCCATGCACCGGATAGACATTCATCTGTCAGCTATAGGTCTAGCACCGGATAGACATTCATCTGTCAGCTATAGGTCTAGCACCGGATAGACATTCATCTGTCAGCTATAGGTCTAGCACCGGATAGACATTCATCTTTCAGCTATAGGTCTAGCACCGGATAGACATTCATCTGTCAGCTATAGGTCTAGCACCGGACAGACATGAATCTGTCAGCCATAGGTCTAGCACCAGACATTCATCTGTCAGCTATAGGTCTAGCACCAGACATTAATCTGTCAGCCATAGGTCTAGCACCAGACATTCATCTGTCAGCTATAGGTCTAGCACCGGATAGACATTCATCTGTCAGCTATAGGTCTAGCACCGGATAGACATTCATCTGTCAGCTATAGGTCTAGCACCGGATAGACATTCATCTGTCAGCTATAGGTCTAGCACCGGATAGACATTCATCTTTCAGCTATAGGTCTAGCACCGGATAGACATTCATCTGTCAGCTATAGGTCTAGCACCGGACAGACATGAATCTGTCAGCCATAGGTCTAGCACCAGACATTCATCTGTCAGCTATAGGTCTAGCACCGGATAGACATTCATCTGTCAGCTATAGGTCTAGCACCGGATAGACATTCATCTGTCAGCTATAGGTCTAGCACCAGACATTCATCTGTCAGCTATAGGTCTAGCACCGGATAGACATTCATCTGTCAGCTATAGGTCTAGCACCAGACATTCATCTGTCAGCTATATGTCTAGCACCGGATAGACATTTATCTGTCAGCTATAGGCCTAGCACCAGATAGACATTCATCTGTCAGCTATAGGTCTAGCACCTGATAGACATTCATCTGTCAGCTATAGGTCTAGCACCAGACATTCATCTGTCAGCCATAGGCCTAGCACCAGATAGACATTCATCTGTCAGCTATAGGTCTAGCACCGGATAGACATTCATCTGTCAGCTATAGGTCTAGCACCGGATAGACATTCATCTGTCAGCTATAGGTCTAGCACCAGATAGACATTCATCTTTCAGCTATAGGTCTAGCACCAGACATTCATCTGTCAGCTATAGGTCTAGCACCGGATAGACATTCATCTGTCAGCTATAGGTCTAGCACCGGATAGACAATCATCTGTCAGCTATAGGTCTAGCACCAGACATTAATCTGTCAGCTATAGGTCTAGCACCGGATAGACATTCATCTGTCAGCTATAGGTCTAGCACCAGATAGACATTCATCTGTCAGCTATAGGTCTAGCACCGGATAGACATTCATCTGTCAGCTATAGGTCTAGCACCGGATAGACATTCATCTTTCAGCTATAGGTCTAGCACCAGACATTCATCTGTCAGCCATAGGTCTAGCACCAGACATTCATCTGTCAGCTATAGGTCTAGCACCAGCCATTCATCTGTCAGCTATAGGTCTAGCACCGGATAGACAATCATCTGTCAGCTATAGGTCTAGCACCAGACATTAATCTGTCAGCTATAGGTCTAGCACCGGATAGACATTCATCTGTCAGCTATAGGTCTAGCACCGGATAGACATTCATCTGTCAGCTATAGGTCTAGTACCGGATAGACATTCATCTGTCAGCTATAGGTCTAGCACCTAATAGACAATCATCTGTCAGCTATAGGTCTAGCACCGGATATACATTCATCTGTCAGCTATAGGTCTAGCACCGGATAGACATTCATCTGTCAGCTATAGGTCTAGCACCGGATAGACATTCATCTGTCAGCTATAGGTCTAGCACCGGATAGACATTCATCTGTCAGCTATAGGTGTAACACCGGATAGACATTCATCTGTCAGCTATAGGTCTAGCACCGGATAGACATTCATCTGTCAGCTATAGGTCTAGCACCGGATAGACATTCATCTTTCAGCTATAGGTCTAGCACCAGACATTAATCTGTCAGCTATAGGTCTAGCACCTGATAGACATTCATCTGTCAGCTATAGGTCTAGCACCGGATAGACATTCATCTGTCAGCTATAGGTGTAACACCGGATAGACATTCATCTGTCAGCTATAGGTCTAGCACCGGATAGACATTCATCTTTCAGCTATAGGTCTAGCACCAGACATTCATCTGTCAGCTATAGGTCTAGCACCGGATAGACATTCATCTGTCAGCTATAGGTCTAGCACCGGATAGACAATCATCTGTCAGCTATAGGTCTAGCACCAGACATTAATCTGTCAGCTATAGGTCTAGCACCGGATAGACATTCATCTGTCAGCTATAGGTCTAGCACCAGATAGACATTCATCTGTCAGCTATAGGTCTAGCACAGGATAGACATTCATCTGTCAGCTATAGGTCTAGCACCGGATAGACATTCATCTTTCAGCTATAGGTCTAGCACCAGACATTCATCTGTCAGCCATAGGTCTAGCACCAGACATTCATCTGTCAGCTATAGGTCTAGCACCAGCCATTCATCTGTCAGCTATAGGTCTAGCACCGGATAGACAATCATCTGTCAGCTATAGGTCTAGCACCAGACATTAATCTGTCAGCTATAGGTCTAGCACCGGATAGACATTCATCTGTCAGCTATAGGTCTAGCACCGGATAGACATTCATCTGTCAGCTATAGGTCTAGTACCGGATAGACATTCATCTGTCAGCTATAGGTCTAGCACCGGATAGACATTCATCTGTCAGCTATAGGTCTAGCACCTGATAGACATTCATCTGTCAGCTATAGGTCTAGCACCGGATAGACATTCATCTGTCAGCTATAGGTCTAGCACCGGATAGACATTCATCTGTCAGCTATAGGTCTAGTACCGGATAGACATTCATCTGTCAGCTATAGGTCTAGCACCGGATAGACATTCATCTGTCAGCTATAGGTCTAGCACCTGATAGACAATCATCTGTCAGCTATAGGTCTAGCACCGGATATACATTCATCTGTCAGCTATAGGTCTAGCACCGGATAGACATTCATCTGTCAGCTATAGGTGTAGCACCGGATAGACATTCATCTGTCAGCTATAGGTCTAGCACCGGATAGACATTCATCTGTCAGCTATAGGTGTAACACCGGATAGACATTCATCTGTCAGCTATAGGTCTAGCACCGGATAGACATTCATCTGTCAGCTATAGGTCTAGCACCAGACATTCATCTGTCAGCTATAGGTCTAGCACCAGACATTCATCTGTCAGCTATAGGTCTAGCACCGGATAGACATGCATCTGTCAGCTATAGGTCTAGCACCAGACATTCATCTGTCAGCTATAGGTCTAGCACCGGATAGACATTCATCTGTCAGCTATAGGTCTAGCACCGGATAGACAATCATCTGTCAGCAATAGGTCTAGCACCGGATAGAGGTCTAGCACCGGATAGACATTCATCTGTCAGCTATAGGTCTAGCACCGGATAGAGGTCTAGCACCAGATAGACATTCATCTGTCAGCTATAGGTCTAGCACCGGATAGACAATCATCTGTCAGCAATAGGTCTAGCACCGGATAGAGGTCTAGCACCGGATAGACATTCATCTGTCAGCTATAGGTCTAGCACCGGATAGAGGTCTAGCACCAGATAGACATTCATCTGTCAGCTATAGGTCTAGCACCGGATAGAGGTCTAGCACCGGATAGAAGTCTAGCACCGGATAGACATTCTGAGAAACTAAGAAGAAAAGAGGAAGGTACAACAAGAAAATAATAGCATACCGAATACTATACAATACGTTCCCATTTTTTGAAATCCTTAGTAGTTTGTTGTCAGTCGTAACCTCATGGAAATTGGCGCCTTTTTCGTTGGCGAAGAACAAATCAGGTTTCCAGATAGAGTCCAACATAGACGGGTCCAGGTCGAGAGAGTCATCGGGGTATTCACTATAGGCCAGCCTGGGGTCGTTCCATTGCTGCCTCAGGAAGATATTCACTCTGTAGTCCTGGGGAGAGAACAGTTAAATGTCAATCAGTGCATCAGATTGTCAGAGAAAGACCTAGGTGTGTCAGTGCATTGTATAGCCAGGACTCAGGGGGAGGTTTGATTGATTGATTGGCTGGTTTGCTTGTTTGTTTAATTTAATAATTGATTTCTGGGTTAAAGGATTGACATGGGGATTTCAAGGCCATCAGACTGTTTATTTATTTATTTTTATTTCACCTTTATTTAACCAGGTAGGCTAGTTGAGAACACCTTTATTTAACCAGGTAGGCAAGTTGAGAACAAGTTCTCATTTACAATTGCGACCACCACTAACAGTGGCTGCTGCCAACATACTGACTCAACTCCAGCCACTTTAATAATTCAAAAAATGATGGAAAAATGTATCACTAGCCCCTTTAAACAATGCCACTTAATATAATGTTTACATACCCTACATAACTCATCTCATATGTATATACTGTACTCTATACCATCTACTGCATCTTGCCATCTTTATGTAATACATGTATCACTAGCCACTTTAAACAATGCCACTTAATATAATGTTTACATACCCTACATAACTCATCTCATATGTATATACTGTACTCTATACCATCTACTGCATCTTGCCATCTTTATGTAATACATGTATCACTAGCCCCTTTAAACAATGCCACTTAATATAATGTTTACATACCCTACATTACTCATCTCATATGTATATACTGTACCATCTACTGCATCTTGCCTATACCGTTCTGTACCATCACTCATTCATATATTTTGATGTGCATATTCTTCATCCCTTTACACTTGTGTGTATAAGGTAGTAGTTGTGGAATTGTTCGGTTAGATTATTTGTCGGTTATTACTGCATTGTCGAAACTAGAAGCACAAGCATTTCGCTACACTCGCATTAACATCTGCTAACCACGTACGTGTATGTGACAAATAAGATTTGATTTGGTTTCCAATTCTTTCGACCTAAAAGAAAAACCTATGCATTTGTATTGAATAAAGCTTAGTTAAACTAAAGATTCTATATTAGACGTTATTGGACTTTCCATGTGTATATTGTTTATGCAAATCAAGCCTGTCTGAACAGTAGCAGCATTCTTAAGCTCGGAGCTAAATAACGGTCCTGGTGGTTCATGGTGTCCTTTAGAAAACACATATAGCCCTTCAATAGAGCTGTGGCCTTTAGCCACGACAGTCCACCGTAATTGTCAATTATTCTAGAGACGAGGCTGTAACGTAGCGAGGTATGACAGCAGGTGACCTTTCCAATGGCAATCAGCCACAACATTAGAAATATGTTTTCTAGAAATGATCTCACAACACACAGATACACCTGTTTTGTTATTATGGGAATTTTGTTGGAAAATAAAATGAGTTTTTACGGAACAATGACTATGATTACAGAATGAGGTCTAGTCTGACTATGATTACAGAATGAGGTTAAGTCTGACTATGATTACAGAATGAGGTCTAGTCTGACTATGATTACAGAATGAGGTTAAGTCTGACTATGATTACAGAATGAGGTCTAGTCTGACTATGATTACAGAATGAGGTTAAGTCTGACTATGATTACAGAATGAGGTCTAGTCTGACTATGATTACAGAATGAGGTCTAGTCTGACTATGATTACAGAATGAGGTTAAGTCTGACTATGATTACAGAATGAGGTCTAGTCTGACTATGATTACAGAATGAGGTCTAGTCCGACTATGATTACAGAATGAGGTTTAGTCTGACTATGATTACAGAATGAGGTCTAGTCTGACTATGATTACAGAATGAGGTCTAGTCTGACTATGATTACAGAATGAGGTTAAGTCTGACTATGATTACAGAATGAGGTCTAGTCTGACTATGATTACAGAATGAGGTCTAGTCTGACTATGATTACAGAATGAGGTCTAGTCTGACTATGATTACAGAATGAGGTCTAGTCTGACTATGATTACAGCATGAGGTCTAGTCTGACTATGATTACAGAATGAGGTCTAGTCTGACTATGATTACAGAATGAGGTCTAGTCTGACTATGATTACAGAATGAGGTTAAGTCTGACTATGATTACAGAATGAGGTTAAGTCTGACTATGATTACAGAATGAGGTTAAGTCTGACTATGATTACAGAATGAGGTTAAGTCTGACTATGATTACAGAATGAGGTCTAGTCTGACTATGATTACAGAATGAGGTTAAGTCTGACTATGATTACAGAATGAGGTTAAGTCTGACTATGATTACAGAATGAGGTCTAGTCTGACTATGATTACAGAATGAGGTCTAGTCTGACTATGATTACAGAATGAGGTCTAGTCTGACTATGATTACAGAATGAGGTTAAGTCTGACTATGATTACAGAATGAGGTCTAGTCTGACTATGATTACAGAATGAGGTTAAGTCTGACTATGATTACAGAATGAGGTCTAGTCTGACTATGATTACAGAATGAGGTCTAGTCTGACTATGATTACAGAATGAGGTCTAGTCTGACTATGATTACAGAATGAGGTCTAGTCTGACTATGATTACAGAATGAGGTTAAGTCTGACTATGATTACAGAATGAGGTTAAGTCTGAATATGATTACAGAATGAGGTTAAGTCTGACTATGATTACAGAATGAGGTTAAGTCTGACTATGATTACAGAATGAGGTTAAGTCCGACTATGATTACAGAATGAGGTCTAGTCTGACTATGATTACAGAATGAGGTTAAGTCTGACTATGATTACAGAATGAGGTTAAGTCTGACTATGATTACAGAATGAGGTCTAGTCTGACTATGATTACAGAATGAGGTCTAGTCTGACTATGATTACAGAATGAGGTCTAGTCTGACTATGATTACAGAATGAGGTTAAGTCTGACTATGATCACAAAATTAGGTCTAGTCTGACTATGATTACAGAATGAGGTTAAGTCTGACTATGATTACAGAATGAGGTCTAGTCCGACTATGATTACAGAATGAGGTCTAGTCTGACTATGATTACAGAATGAGGTTAAGTCTGACTATGATTACAGAATGAGGTCTAGTCTGACTATGATTACAGAATGAGGTTAAGTCTGACTATGATTACAGAATGAGGTCTAGTCTGACTATGATTACAGAATGAGGTTAAGTCTGACTATGATTACAGAATGAGGTCTAGTCTGACTATGATTACAGAATGAGGTCTAGTCTGACTATGATTACAGAATGAGGTTAAGTCTGACTATGATTACAGAATGAGGTCTAGTCTGACTATGATTACAGAATGAGGTCTAGTCCGACTATGATTACAGAATGAGGTTTAGTCTGACTATGATTACAGAATGAGGTCTAGTCTGACTATGATTACAGAATGAGGTCTAGTCTGACTATGATTACAGAATGAGGTTAAGTCTGACTATGATTACAGAATGAGGTCTAGTCTGACTATGATTACAGAATGAGGTCTAGTCTGACTATGATTACAGAATGAGGTCTAGTCTGACTATGATTACAGAATGAGGTCTAGTCTGACTATGATTACAGCATGAGGTCTAGTCTGACTATGATTACAGAATGAGGTCTAGTCTGACTATGATTACAGAATGAGGTCTAGTCTGACTATGATTACAGAATGAGGTTAAGTCTGACTATGATTACAGAATGAGGTTAAGTCTGACTATGATTACAGAATGAGGTTAAGTCTGACTATGATTACAGAATGAGGTTAAGTCTGACTATGATTACAGAATGAGGTTAAGTCTGACTATGATTACAGAATGAGGTCTAGTCTGACTATGATTACAGAATGAGGTTAAGTCTGACTATGATTACAGAATGAGGTTAAGTCTGACTATGATTACAGAATGAGGTCTAGTCTGACTATGATTACAGAATGAGGTCTAGTCTGACTATGATTACAGAATGAGGTCTAGTCTGACTATGATTACAGAATGAGGTTAAGTCTGACTATGATTACAGAATGAGGTCTAGTCTGACTATGATTACAGAATGAGGTTAAGTCTGACTATGATTACAGAATGAGGTCTAGTCTGACTATGATTACAGAATGAGGTCTAGTCTGACTATGATTACAGAATGAGGTCTAGTCTGACTATGATTACAGAATGAGGTCTAGTCTGACTATGATTACAGAATGAGGTTAAGTCTGACTATGATTACAGAATGAGGTTAAGTCTGAATATGATTACAGAATGAGGTTAAGTCTGACTATGATTACAGAATGAGGTTAAGTCTGACTATGATTACAGAATGAGGTTAAGTCTGACTATGATTACAGAATGAGGTCTAGTCTGACTATGATTACAGAATGAGGTTAAGTCTGACTATGATTACAGAATGAGGTTAAGTCTGACTATGATTACAGAATGAGGTCTAGTCTGACTATGATTACAGAATGAGGTCTAGTCTGACTATGATTACAGAATGAGGTCTAGTCTGACTATGATTACAGAATGAGGTTAAGTCTGACTATGATTACAGAATGAGGTCTAGTCTGACTATGATTACAGAATGAGGTTAAGTCTGACTATGATTACAGAATGAGGTCTAGTCTGACTATGATTACAGAATGAGGTTAAGTCTGACTATGATCACAAAATTAGGTCTAGTCTGACTATGATTACAGAATGAGGTTAAGTCTGACTATGATTACAGAATGAGGTCTAGTCCGACTATGATTACAGAATGAGGTCTAGTCTGACTATGATTACAGAATGAGGTCTAGTCTGACTATGATTACAGAATGAGGTCTAGTCTGACTATGATCACAAAATTAGGTCTAGTCTGTCTGTGATTACAGAATGAGGTCTTCATAGACCTTTTCATTATTTAAAATAGCAGTAATCTAGATTCTTAACACACAGGTGGAATATGAAAATATTCCCCCAACAAAGGATACAATATAAGAGTGGAGGCTGTCATACAATTATCTCCCAGGGCAGTTAGGTAATTTCACATTATGGCAAAACATCTTCTGTTTTTCACGAGAAGTGACTGAAAGTTTTAACATAGTGTGACCAACTGGTTTCAAACACGGGTCTCCTACACGAGAAAAGAAGATCAGGTCAGGAGCCAACAACACAACACTGCAGGTCCCAGTCTGGCTCTAACCCAACCTCTGCTACAACAGTCTGATTATGAACCATAGAGTATACTGTTGGATTAGAAAGCATAGAGTTGTCTCACACATTCCTCCATCATCATCAGCAGCAGCAGCAGAAGCCATGGGTGAACTCACTCTCTCAGACATGTTGGGTGTGATTTCTCTTAGCTAACAGATTTACGGCAACAGCATAGCACCCAATCCATAATACAATTTTACCCGAAAGCCAAATATACTCCTTCTCTGAGTCCTGACTGTGACATATTTGATTTTTTTTAAAGATTTTTTTTGCTATGTAGTCTAATGTGACTTAGGTCTGCATGGAGCAACACCCAACCATCTCCAACAACTGCCTGTAACAAACAAACATCAGGACTTTGGGATTTATGCGTTCACTCTCTAGCCTCCGGAAGAAAGAGAATGAAAGAGCAGCAGGCTAGGAATGAGTCTCAAATCGCATCCTATTCCCTACATAGTGCACTACTTTTGTACAAAGCCCCTGAGCCATGGTCAAAGAATAGCCTGTCATTTGGGACTCAGGCTAGCAGAGCTAATTAAATAGCCTCTGGCTTTTCCCCTGGGTGTTGTAGCTTTAAAGCCGGGTAAACAATTAGATGGTGGTAGACCACAGAGGACCTCAGGTTCCTTTTGTGGACCAGGAGCCAGCATGCATCCCAAATGGTACCCTATACCCTACATAGTACACTACTTTTGACCAGAGTCCACCCTATACCCTACACAGTACACTATTTTTGACCAGAGTCCACCCTATACCCTACACAGTACACTATTTTTGACCAGAGTCCACCCTATACCCTACATAGTACACTACTTTTGACCAGAGTCCACCCTATACCCTACACAGTACACTATGTTTGACCAGAGTCCACCCTATACCCTACATAGTGCACTACTTTTGACCAGAGTCCACCCTATACCCTACATAGTACACTACTTTTGACCAGAGCCCACCCTATGTAGAGAAAATGGTGCCACCTGCGACTAAGACTCAGTCGGATCATTACACGAAACATTGTTCTCACCAGCCCTATGAACACTAAAGATTTATTGATGGCATTCTCTTTAGTTTCACCTCCCCACATCCCTTATTCCATTTCTTTCTCAAATAGCATTCAGACAGAGAGAGACAAAAAGAGAGAGACAGACATAGAGAGAGAAAGACAGAGAGACAGCGAGAGAGAGAGAGCGAGAGAGAGAGAAAGAGAGAGACAGACAGAAAGAGAGAGAGAGAAAGAGAGAGACAGACAGACAGAAAGAGAGAGAGAGAGACAGACAGAGAGACATACAGACAGACAGACAGACAGGGGGAGAGAGAGACAGAGAGAGGGAGAGAGAGAGAGAGAGAGAGAGAGAGAGAGAGAGAAAGAGAAAGAGAGAGACAGACAGAAAGAGAGAGAGAAAGAGAGAGAGAGAGAGGGAGAGAGAGAGAGAGAGACAGAGAGAAAGAGAAAGAGAAAGAGAGAGAGAGGGAGAGTGAGAGAGAGAGAGAGAGAGAGAGAGAGAGAGAGAGAGAGAGAGAGAGACAGAAAGAGGGAGAGAGAGAGAGGGAGAGGGAGAGAGAGAGAGAGAGAGAGACTAGGGGAGAGAGAGATAGAGAGAGGGAGAGAGAGAGAGAGAGAGAGAGAGAGAGAGAGAGAGAGAGAGAGAGAGAGACTAGGACTTGGAGGAAAGGCATCCGGATCAATTCCACTGAGCGTAGAGGGAGAAAAAGAGTGGAACATTTGTTCTGCGTGAGGAGGTTGTGCAGTCTGCAGCAGTTTTAGTTGCTTGCTCTACTAACTCTACTGATACGTCTCCCCCAAGGAGACTTGGCATGGAGACTAGACACTAAGGCCTGGGCCATCCCAGCCCATCCCATCTCAACCCAGTTCATCCCAGCCCATCCCATCCTCGCACATCCCATCCCATCTCAACCCATTCCATCCTAGCCCATCCAATCCCAGCCCCTCCAAACCCATCCCATCCCATCCAGCCCCTCCAAACCCATCCCATCCCAGCCCCTCCAAACCCATCCCATCCCATCCCAGCCCCTCCAAACCCATCCCATCCCATCCCAGCCCCTCCAAACCCATCCCATCCCAGCCCCTCCAAACCCATCCCATCCTATCCCAGCCCCTCCAAACCCATCCCATCCCATCCCAGCCCCTCCAAACCCATCCCATCCCATCCCAGCCCCTCCAAACCCATCCCATCCCATCCCAGCCCCTCCAAACCCATCCCATCCCATCCCAGCCCCTCCAAACCCATCCCATCCCAGCCCCTCCAAACTCATCCCATCCCATCCCAGCCCCTCCAAACCCATCCCATGCTTTATTTGTCCTGCTCTGAGCTCTCTGAGACCCTTAAATATGTTGACATTATGGTTGGAGAAATTAAATGATGACAATGAGGTAGGAAGGATCTGTCATCAGGGCCTGTTTGAATTCCATACTATGTAAATGAGTGCCTCCAGATACATAGAGAGTCAACCTATTGTTTCTATAACTGCAAGTCAGTCCTTGACTGTATTTGACTGTACAGACAGGGATTTCCATCAGAGGACACATTGATCTGATACCTGTTATTTACTGGGTACAGACTGGTTGAATCAACGTTGAATTGACATCAGTACCCAGTGGGTTGGGTCTGTTTCTATGATCTTATTTTTATAAAAACAATAATTTAACAGTTATCTAACTAGGCAAGTAAATTAAGAGCAAATTCTTATTTACAATGATGGCCTACCAAAAGGCAAAAGGCCTCCTGCGGGGACGAGGATTGGGATTAAAAATAAATACAATAGAAATATAGGACAAAACTAGCACCCTATATCACAACTCTACTATCTGTCTCCATGTTGATCTACTGTCCTTCTGTCTCCATGTCCTTCTGTCTCCATGTTGGTCTACTGTCCTTCTGTCTCCATGTCCTTCTGTCTCCATGTTGGTCTACTGTCCTTCTGTCTCCATGTTGGTCTACTGCCCTTCTGTCTCCATGTTGGTCTACTGTCCTTCTGTCTCCATGTCCTTCTGTCTCCATGTTGGTCTACTGTCCTTCTGTCTCCATGTCCTTCTGTCTCCATGTTGGTCTACTGTCCTTCTGTCTCCATGTTGGTCTACTGTCCTTCTGTCTCCATGTCCTTCTGTCTCCATGTTGGTCTACTGTCCTTCTGTCTCCATGTCCTTCTGTCTCCATGTTGGTCTACTGTCCTTCTGTCTCCATGTTGGTCTACTGTCCTTCTGTCTCCATGTTGGTCTACTGTCCTTCTGTCTCCATGTTGGTCTTACTGTCCTTCTGTCTCCATGTTGGTCTTACTGTCCTTCTGTCTCCATGTTGGTCTTACTGTCCTTCTGTCTCCATGTTCTTCTGTCTCCATGTTGGTCTACTGTCCTTCTGTCTCCATGTCCTTCTGTCTCCATGTTGAGCTACTGTCCTTCTGTCTCCATGTCCTTCTGTCTCCATGTTGGTCTACTGTCCTTCTGTCTCCATGTCCTTCTGTCTCCATGTTGGTCTACTGTCCTTCTGTCTCCATGTTGGTCTACTGCCCTTCTGTCTCCATGTTGGTCTACTGTGCTTCTGTCTCCATGTTGGTCTTACTGTCCTTCTGTCTCCATGTTGGTCTTACTGTCCTTCTGCCTCCATGTCCTTCTGTCTCCATGTTGGTCTACTGTCCTTCTGTCTCCATGTTGGTCTACTGTCCTTCTGTCTCCATGTTGGTCTACTGTCCTTCTGTCTCCATGTTGGTCTACTGTCCTTCTGTCTCCATGTCCTTCTGTCTCCATGTTGGTCTACTGTCCTTCTGTCACCATGTTGGTCTACTGTCCTTCTGTTTCCATGTTGGTCTACTGTCCTTCTGTCTCCATGTTGGTCTACTGTCCTTCTGTCTCCATGTTGGTCTACTGTCCTTCTGTCTCCATGTTGGTCTACTGTCCTTCTGTCTCCATGTTGGTCTACTGTCGTTCTGTCTCCATGTTGGTCTACTGTCCTTCTTCTGTCTCCATGTTGGTCTACTGTCCTTCTGTCTCCATGTTGGTCTACTGTCCTTCTGTCTCCATGTTGGTCTACTGTCCTTCTGTCTCCATGTTGGTCTACTGTCCTTCTGTCTCCATGTTGGTCTACTGTCCTTCTGTCTCCATGTTGGTCTTACTGTCCTTCTGTCTCCATGTTGGTCTACTGTCCTTCTGTCTCCATGTTGGTCTACTGTCCTTCTGTCTCCATGTTGGTCTTACTGTCCTTCTGTCTCCATGTTGGTCTACTGTCCTTCTGTCTCCATGTTGGTCTTACTGTCCTTCTGTCTCCATGTTGGTCTACTGTCCTTCTGTCTCCATGTTGGTCTACTGTCCTTCTGTCTCCATGTTGGTCTACTGCCCTTCTGTCTCCATGTTGGTCTACTGTCCTTCTGTCTCCATGTCCTTCTGTCTCCATGTTGGTCTACTGTCCTTCTGTCTCCATGTTGGTCTACTGTCCTTCTGTCTCCATGTCCTTCTGTCTCCATGTTGGTCTACTGTCCTTCTGTCTCCATGTTGGTCTCCATGTCCTTCTGTCTCCATGTTGGTCTACTGTCATTCCATCTACATGTTGATATACTGTCCTTCAAACAACATATATTTCACCTCATTGTCTTTTTATAGATATCCTAGACCTCTTGATCTACTATCTTGATAAATAATCGACAAACAACTGATTATTTTATAATACCTAATAGATATGTATTCTTTCCAAAGATGAGTTTGAATGATGACCCCTTGAAGACATCTGAACAGTAGATATGAAGCCCATCTGAACTGAGTTTTGAATAGAGATTAAGTTCGATGAGGCAGATAAATATTATTCTAAATATTCAGGTCGAGGAGGCACTGCTTGTAATTCCAGAAGGAAACCGTTGGACACACTGCATATTAAGGCCATCGTTATTTAAATTAAATCACAATCTTGGAGGCATAGTTATGCAAGTCAAAATACTGTTGAAAATAAAAATGATTCAGTGTATCCTCACGTTAACTTCAAAATATCCATATCAACAGAAAGAAATGTACTTTATGTTGAAGGGTTTTTACATTGAAAAGGTAAACCCATTTGGACTCACCATTGTTGTTTCAGCGATGGACCCAAAACTGTTAATAAAAATGTTGCACGTTACGTTTACAGGAGGACCTGTAAAAGAATGAAAAATAAAAATGATTATTTTCTTATTTACAGAACTGTGAAACAAAAACCCCTCCTTGCAGACAGAAAACGTACTGAAAACACAGTCCTTCCACCTTGATTATACTGAAAACACAGTCCCTTCCACCTTGATTATACTGAAAACACAGTCCTTCCACCTTGATTATACTGAAAACACAGTCCTTCCACCTTGATTATACTGAAAACACAGTCCTTCCACCTTGATTACACTGAAAACACAATCCTTCCACCTTTATTACACTGAAAACACAGTCCTTCCACCTTGATTATACTGAAAACACAGTCCTTCCACCTTGATTACACTGAAAACACAGTCCTTCCACCTTGATTACACTGAAAACACAGTCCTTCCACCTTGATTATACTGAAAACACAGTCCTTCCACCTTTATTACACTGAAAACACAGAGTCCTTCCTCAATATGAATCATGTTAAGTAGTATATTGTGGAACACATAATACAATAGAATAGAATAAAATGTGCCATTTAGCAGATGCTTTTTTCCAAAGCGATTTCGTCTTTATGTACGTGCGATCCTGGGAATCTTCAGAGGGCCACAACGGAATTCCCCATAAGCCTGTAATATACTAGAACTGTAATATCACGTTGTAAACACACAGCGCTCCATGTTGACTGAGAGATTCTGAGAGTATCTCCACCCCCCCCCCCCCACCCCCAAAATGCTACGATCCTCAGAGACGCTCCTAGGTTGTTTCCAGACAACAGTGCCGAGTTCAGAACGAACAACACAGGGCTGAAGCGTGTCCGTTGAAGGCCGTATTACCTGCTTTTACAAACATACATATGATTACCCAGTGCCCGATGACAAAAGTTCCCTTTCAATGGGCTCAAAGGAGAAAGAACAGCAATGAGAACAAGTCCACCCCCTCAGGAAATAGGCAGATATTGGCTTTATGCGGTAAATCATGGTACCAAACCCCTCCTTAGGCGGTACCAAACCCCTCCTTAGGCGGTACCAAACCCCTCCTTAGGCAGTACCAAACCCCTCCTTAGGCGGTACCAAACCCCGCCTTAGGCGGTACCAAACCTCTCCTTATCGTCTGCACCTTCTACATAGAGCCGGAAAGACAACCCTTTTTTGGTAAATTAAAGGATTCTACATATTGTTTATATCAAAAAAAGAGTCCATAATTTTACTTTATTTTACAATACATCAAATTCGTGGGTCACAAAGGTATGGTAATATATATATATGATTACAGTATAATTGGACATAGTCACATGTCACAAGAGGACTACATTCCCTGAATATTTAAGGTCACATCCTGTACGCTTTAACACAAACAACCTCCGTGTTTAAGTTGACAAGCTTCCTCTAATACAGATGCCTGGTGGCTACAGTGAACTGAAGGCCTGGTGGCTACAGTGAACTGAAGGCCTGGTGGCTACAGTGAACTGAGGGCCTGGTGGCTAGTGCCTGGTGGCACAGACACACACACACACACACACACACACACGCACACACACACACACACACACACACACAGACACAGAGACACACACACACACACACACACACACAGACAGACAGACACACACAGACACACACACACACACAAACCTCAGGAGATGGAGAGCAAGAGGAAATCAGCAGGTTTTTACCCTGTAGCAAATATCTTGTTTTTTATGTACATCATCGAATTAAATTACTATCAATTAAGTAATCACAGGGCAAAATAAGTAAAGAAAATAAATCAATAATTAAGTCTAGTTTTATAGCATGAATGCTTGTGACAAACATAAGCCTGTAATCAACAATCAGCATACATTAATGATCCCACATTAAAATGTGCTACGATCTAAAACGTTTCACACTGAAAAGAGGAGGGGGAAAAGGAGAAAGAGGGGGAAAGAGGGGAGGAGAAAGAGGAGGAGAAAAGAGGGGGA
>NC_034188.2:9318935-9323935 GCF_002021735.2 Oncorhynchus kisutch | reverse complement strand
TGGTGGCCTGATATGGTTCCCAATCAGAGGCAGCTGTTTATCGTTGTCTCTGATTGGGGATCATATTTAGGTAGTCATTTCCCTTTGGTGTTTGTGGGGTTCTATGTTTAGTTAACTGTCTGCACTATTCGAATAGCTTCACGTTTCGTTTGTTTGTTTTGCTTCTGTTTTATTACAAACTTGTGGAACTCTGAGCCTTGGTCTCATCTTTACAATGAACGTGACACCTGTTTCCATTGATCATCCTTGAGATGTTTCTACAACTTGATTGGAGTCCACCTGTGGTAAACTCAAATGATTGGACATGATTTGGAAAAGGCACACACCTGTCTATATAAGGTCCCACGGTTGACAGTGCATGTCAGAGCAAAAACCAAGCCATGAGGTTGAAGGAATTGTCTGTAGAGCTCCGAGACAGGATTGTGTCGAGGCATAGATCTGGGGAAGGGTACTAAAAAATATCTACAGCATTGAAGGTCCCCATGAACACAGTGTCCTCCATCATGCTTAAATGGAAGAAGTTTGGAACCACCAAGACTCTTCCTAGAGCAGGTTGTCCGGCCAAACTGAGCATTCGGGGGAGAAGGGCCTTGGTCAGGGAGGTCACCAAGAACCTGATGGTTACTCTGACAGAGCTCCATTCCTCTGTGGAGATGGGAGAACCTTCCAGAAGGACAACCATCTCTGCAGCACTCCACCAATCAGGCCTTTATGGTAGAGTGGCCAGATGGAAGCCACTCCTCAGTAAAAGGACTCTCAGACCATGAGAAACAAGATTATCTGGTCTGATGAAACCAAGATTGAACTCTTTGGCCTGAATGCCAAGTGTCACATCTGGAGGAAACCTGGCACCATCCCTGCGGTGATTCAAGGTGGTGGCAGCATCATGCTGTGCAGATGTTTTTCAGCGGCAGGGACTGGGAGACTAGTCAGGAACGAGGGAAAGTTTAGCAGAGCAAAGTACCGAGAGATCCTTGATGACACCTGATCCAGAGCACTCAGGATCTCAGACTCTGGTGCTAGTTCACCTTCCAACAGGACAACGACCCTAAGCACACGGCCAAGACAATGCATGAGTGGCTTCAGGACAAGTCTCTAAATGTCCTTGAGTGGCCCAGCCAGAGCCCGGACTTCAACCCGATCAAACATCTTTAGAGAGACCTGAAAATAGCTGTGCAGCTCCCCATCCTACCTGACAGAACCTGAGAGGATCTGCAGAGAAGAATGGGATAAACTGCTCCCAAGAAGACTCGAGTCTGTAATCGCTGCCAAAGGTAATTCAACAATGTACAGAGTAAAGGGTCTGAATACTTATGTAAATGTGATATTTCCATTTTTTCTTTTTAATAAATGTTGCTTTGTCATTATGGGGTATTGTGTGTAGATTAATGGGGACATTTTTATATTTAATCCATTTTAGAATAAGGCTGTAACGTACCAAACAACAGCTATATGCAGTAAAAAATCATATTTCTGTCACATTTTAATTGGACTATGCAACATGACAAATGGTTGTTCCAACTTCCAATCTTCACCTATACATTCTCCCACCATGCATCACATTCACTGCTTTAACAGCCTGCACTTATAAGGAGAAACTTTTTCTGAGCTGGCTGGCATTTCAGGAGGAGGCTTTTATGAGAAATGAAATGCCATTATAGGACATCCTTGACAGGTTCCATGACAGCAGGGTTCCTCTCAATGTCTCATTATTTAAGTGAAATGTATTCAAATTCAGTGGGCAGCTAGCTAGCTGGATCGATGTAGGCCCTGAAGCTGCATTTAAAATGGCACCCTATTCCTTATATAGAGCGCTACATAAAGGACAGGGCACCTATATAGTGCACTACTTTTGACGAGAGCCCTACGAGAGCCTTACGAGAGCCTTACGAGAGCCTTACGAGAGCCCTACGAGAGCCTTACGAGAGCCCTACGAGAGCCTTACGAGAGCCCTACGAGAGCCCTACGAGAGCCTTACGAGAGCCTTACGAGAGCCCTACGAGAGCCTTACGAGAGCCTTACGAGAGCCTTACGAGAGCCCTACGAGAGCCTTACGAGAGCCCTACGAGAGCCTTACGAGAGCCTTACGAGAGCCCTACGAGAGCCCTACGAGAGCCCTACAAGAGCCTTACGAGAGCCCTACGAGAGCCCTACAAGAGCCTTACGAGAGCCTTACGAGAGCCCTATGTGAAAGGGGAAAGGGAAAAGGGGGGGGGGGGATTGCTAGTCAATTGTACAACTGAATATATTCAACTGAAATGTGTCTTCCACGTTTAACCCAACTCCTGTGGACCCTGGTCAAAAGCAGTGCACTTTACAGGGAATAGGAGGCCATTTGGCAGTGTCGCTGAAAGCTCTTGATGGCTAGATCTGACGGCCAGTACAACTAAGAGCCTAGCTACTCTGAGTTTGCTATGTCACATGTCTATAAGTAATGGCAGGCGACTAAATGAGCCTTTTCCTGGGCCCTGGGTTAGCTGTGACAGATGGGAGGACATGACAGCCTTAGAGGAGTGTGACTACAGAAAGACATTAATCAATATCCGGGCCGTGGCTCGGGATACCGAACGCAGAACAGTTGACGAGGGCATTATTCCAGTGGATTACAGAGAGACAGAGAGAGAGAAAAAAAGAGACAAAGAGAGAGAGAGAGAGAGTGAGAAAGAGAGACAAAGAGAGAGAGAAACAAAGAGAGAGAATGAATGAGACGGAGAGAGAGAGACTGAGAGGGAGAGAGAGAGAGAGAGAGACAAAGAGAGAGAGAGAATGAGATGGAGAGAGAGAATGAGATGGAGAGAGAGAGAGACTGAGAGGGAGAGAGGGAGAGAGAGAGAGAGAGAGAGAGAGAGAAAGAGGGAATTTTCTACCTTCCAAATGGCACCCTATTCTCTATATAGTGCAATACTTTTGACCCATCAAAAGACTCATAGGACTCTGGCCAGAGGTAGTGCACTATATAGGGAATAGGGTGCCATTTGGGATGCATGCCAAGGGAGAGGTATACCACATGGAGCTGGTAGGGAGTGTGACGGAAGGAATAAAATGGACCAGTCAATGATTTTAGCAGACGTTGTGATGTTCGCTCTTTGCTTGGTGTTTTAATCATCTTGAGAGTGAAAACAAGAGCGTGGGGGAGGTTAGGGGTAACATGATACTGAGCACCGCTGTATCAGTCATCGGCTGAAGCAATCGACTGAGTACAGGAAGCACTCTGTTGAGAGGGCAAATCAAATGAAGATGTGGTCGGTCAATCATTCCAGCTAATATTAGACTAGTGGATTGGTGATATTGAACAGGTTAGGGGCTCCCGAGTGTCGCAGCGGTCTAAAGGCACTGCATCCCAGTGCAAGAGGCGTCACTACAGTCCCTGGTTTGAATCCAGGCGGTATCACATCCGGCCATGATTGGGAGTCCTATAGGGCGGCGCACAATTGGCTCAGCGTCGTCCGGGTTTGGCTGTCATTGTAAATAAGAATTTGTTCTTAACTGACCTGTCTAGTTAAATAAAAGTTTTTTTTAAATGAGAAAATAATGGATTTTAATACTGGTGACGTCACATACTAACCAGACAGGGACCAGTGCCCTCCATACAACAGTATCAATCTGTTTTCTATTTCTAATAATTTCCATGTCAAACAGAAGCAATTCACTGTAGGCTATACCGACCAGACCTGGGTTCAAATACTATTTCAAATATCTCAATTACTTTCACATACCGGCCAAAAGTTTGTTTCAATTTTTTTTCTTCTATAGATTGTAAAATAATAGTGAAGACATCAAATTACACATGTAGTAATGTAGTAACCAAAAAAAGTGTTAAACAAATCAAAATATATTTTATATTTGAGATTCTTCAAAGTAGCCAACCACTCTTGGCATTCTCTCAACCAGCTTCACCTGGAATGCTTTTCCAGCAGCCTTGAAGGAGTTCCCATATATTTTTATTTTACCTTTATTTAACTAGGCAAGTCAGTTAAGAACAAATTCTTATTTTCAATGACAGCCTAGGAACAGTGGGTTAACTGCCTGTTCAGGGGCAGAACGACAGATTTGTACCTTGTCAGCTCGGGGATTTGAACTTGCAACCTTCCGGTTACTAGTCCAACACTCAAACCACTAGGCTACCCTGCCGCTTAGAACTTGGCTGCTTTTCCTTCTTTCTGCGGTCCAACTCATCCCAAACCATCTCAATTGGGTTGAGGTCAGGTGATTGTGGAGGCCAGGTCATCTGATGCAGCACTACATCACTCTCCTTCTTGATCAAATAGCCCTTACACAGCGTGGAGGTGTGTTGGGAGATTGTCCTGATGAAAAACAAATGTGCAAACCAGATGGGATGGCGTATTGCTGCAGAATGCTGTGGTAGCCATGCTGGTTAAGTGTGCCTTGAATTGTAAATAAATCACGGACATTGTCACCAGCAAAGCACCCCCACACCATCACACCTCCTCCTCCATGCTTCACGGTGGGAACCACACATGCGGAGAGCATCCGTTCACCTACTCTGCGTCGCACAAAGACATGACAGTTGGAACCAAAAATCTCAAATTTGGACTCATCTGTCCAAAGGACAGATTTCCACGGTCTAATGTCCATCGCTCGTGTTTCTTGGCCCAAGCAAGTCGCTTCTTATTATTGGTGTCCTTTAGAAGCGGTTTCTTTGCAGCAATTCGACCATGAAGGCCTGATTCACGCAGTCTCCTCTGAACAGTGGATGTTGAGACGTGTCTGTTACTTGAACTCTGTGAAGCATTTATTTGGGCTGCAATTTTTGAGGCTGGTAACTCTGCAGCAGAGGTAACTCTGGGTCTTCCTTTCCTATGACAGCCCTCATGAGAGCCAGTTTCATCATTGCGACTGCACTTGAAGAAAATGTCAAAGTTGAATGACCTTCATGTCTAAAAGTAATGATGGACTATCGTTTCTCTTTGCTTATTTGAGCTGTTCTTGGACTTAGTCTTTTAACAAATAGGGTTATTTACCTTGTCACAACACAACTG
>NC_034188.2:9231435-9313935 GCF_002021735.2 Oncorhynchus kisutch | reverse complement strand
GTTTCTTAAAAAAAAAATGTTTTAATGGCTATAAACATGAAGATTGCCTGAGTGGCGTTGAGAGAGAGAGTGACTTGCATACTTTATTCCGTGATGAATGAAAAGAAAGTACCTTTCTTGTGAGAAGCTTCTGTTTTGGGGCCTTGTGGGTCTAATAACAAAAAAGATCATGATTAAAACACATCATATTCTAACAGCAAGTACTCACATTGTTTTTCTCAATGTGGAAAACAACAATAAAAAACACATCTAGTATCACAACTTGCCAACACTTCAGAACTTATACAGGTAAGTGTGCGGCAGGGAAAGGAAGGAAACATTGTGGTGGCCAAAATACTGAAGGCAATAGCAGGAAGGAGGGATGCACGAGTTTGTGTTGAAGAACGTCATAGCGGGTCGGGCAGGAGAGGAGGCGATGCAGAGATGAGAGGAGGGGTAGAGCAGGGGTGCAAGGCATAGTTCTTCACGGGAGGCAGAAGGTGAGGTTAGCAAAATGCACTAAGATGAAAACATCAGACAAAGGAAAGATGCATAGACTACATGTCAAACTGGCTTCGCTTAGATCTGCTTGCATCATTTGGCTTTAAATGCTTAAATGCTTACATTTTCTTATCAAGCAACTGGTAAGTGATTCAAACTAATTTTCTAATAAATGGGATATAAAAATCGTATTTTTTTTAGATTTTGTTCATCTAAAAAAAGATATATTTTTACCTCTTCCACTCGCGGGGACCCCTGCAACTGAGCAGCAAAATTGGTGCAACACAAGAGAACAGGAACAGGAAGTATACTTAGTGGACGAAGTGATATAGAAAAGTGATATAAAACACAAAGGCTCACACACAGACGTGATCAATTCATTGTTTTACCTGGGCCTTTTCCAGTCGTTACAGAAATGACCTTCTTTTTTTCTTCATGAATTGCCATGACTGAAGCTGGCCATGCATCATTTCAAACCTGGTTGGCGCTTCACCAATCCAGCACAACAAACCACTTCATTACAATTACAGATAGAAGAATTAGTCCCATTATTGCACTTATTTGGTAAGTGCGTAAAATAAACAAGGCATGCAAAAGATAACACCAAAATACCTGATAATAACCTTAATATTTCAGCCTGGTCAATCCCACCTTTTACATCCAAAGGCTGTTAATGATAAGGTACTGTACATAACACATACATTAACACAAACATACAGTACATTTCCATAACTTTCTGACAAAATTCAGAAGATCTTAATTAGATCAACAGAAAGGTTGCTCCTTCCCAGACGACATTTGCTGCTCATGTTGAATCACTGCCGGTCCGTTCCTAATTACTATCGCCTGTCGACACAGGTGAATTCTTCTTCTTAGGCACATAGTGAATGTATTTTCTCAACAAAGATTGTGTGTTGATAAATGTGCTATTTTTTTGCTCCGGAGGCACATTGAATATGTAAACCAGGCGGCATGCAGCCTGCCTACTTTTCTATATGTGACAAGTGCCATTGATGAGAGATGGCGACTACACAGGGCTGAAGTCTTTGTGGGGGATATTGTAATCTATCAACGATGAGAGATGGCGACTACACAGAGCTGAAGTCTTTGTGGGGGATATTGTAATCTATCAACGTCAGGAGACAAGGAAATCGTTCTTTAAGATAGATGGAAAGTATTCTGCATGACCATGAACTGTTGTAGACAGGTGATTCGAACTCTATAATCTGTCTGGATCTAGTGAGGATTATTATTCCTCTTGTTTTACACTCTGCATGCAAAGGCAATCCCTCTGTGTCAACCTAAGCCTGAGTTTATCCTCTATTTGAGATCTGAAAACCTGATCCCAAACATTAAACCAGAGCGTTGACTGTTTTCTTTGTTCAAAGCTTGCAATCTCATACTGGCAAATAACTAGCAGTGTGTAAAATCTATTCTCCATATGTTACAAAGAGGTGAAGCAAATAAAAGGTTTTGTGCAAAATGTTTTTTAGAAACAGTGAATAATCAGCTATAAGAATGTACAATTGCGTTTTTAGAATGAATCCATCTGGGCCTGGTAGCGTCTCACTCACGCACCGTTTCACAAAAGGACAAATCTCGAAAGGCGACAGTTAAAACCGTCTAGCATGAAACATAAAAACAGTCGCTTGGGGGGGGGGGGGGGGGGACGGACTTGAATTATCTTGTCAGAGTAAACAATTATATGGCAACTTTAATGTCACACTCAAGTGTGGTCGCCGTTTTCCCACTTCCCAGTATCAGAAATGAAATGACCCAAATGACAGGAAGTGACAGTAGCCTTTATGACACCGTCTCCTCTCCTCCTCTCAGTGGTATTAGAGAAGCCTCAGTGACCAGACGGAGAGAAGCAGCATCCGATTCAACCATCCAACCATTCTCACATGCCATTCATTAAATTCATGTTTGATATCATGCTGAATAACAACATCAAGGGCAAACTCCCAATAATAGGGCTTTAATAAATACATGGCCTAGATATTATCTCATTCAAATCAATAGAATAAGGCTACTGTTGATTTATTCTAAAAGGTATTTCTCCTATGTTTACATGTACAGTAGATGGATACTAGCAACAGATTTGTACTAAGTATTACAGTAATGGATGGTTGGATACTACAACCATCTTGGTGTGAATGGTGTCCTGTCCTGTCTTATCCTGTCCTGTCCTATCCTGTCTTATCCTGTCCTATCCTGTCCTGTCTTATCCTGTCCTATCCTCTCCTGTCCTATCCTGTCCTGTCTTATCCTGTCCTGTCCTATCCTGTCCTATCCTGTCCTGTCCTGTCCTATCCTATCCTGTCCTGTCTTATCCTGTCCTGTCCTATCCTGTCCTGTCTTATCCTGTACTGTCTTATCCTGTCCTGTCTTATCCTGTCATATCCTGTCCTATCCTGTCTTATCCTGTCCTGTCCTATCCTGTCCTATCCTGTCCTATGACTTCTACATCATCCATTCAGTCTGCTGGGTCCTTGCAATTTTGCCTCTCCCTAGACTTTGAAACATGATCAATACTTCTGTTATAACTCAGGTAGATTCAGTCCTGAAATGCTATCAAACATCTACTCCCAGTTCAGTACGGTACGTCAGTCCAAATGTCTAGATCCAAGAGTCGAGCATCCGGAGTAGCTGAATGTGTCCTCATTCATCAAACATAGTAGAATAACAAAAATATGAAGGCAGACTGAAGTTTCAATGTCAAAAAGTAATGTAGTTAGTGATTGGTGTGTGTGTGTGTGTGTGTGTGTGTGTGTGTGTGTGTGTGTGTGTGTGTGTGTGTGTGTGTGTGTGTGTGTGTGTGTGTGTGTGTTATATTAACTCTGTTTAGGGTGGTGTTATTTACTGAACCCCATTCCTTTAATATTCCTGAAGTAGTGGGCAGATCCGTTGGTTCCCTGTTTCCATGTGTTTATGAACACAGCAGCATCTGAACACTGCCCCCTCCCCCCTCTCTCATTAGGGGTTATTCCATTCATCCTATTAGTTACCCATTAAACAAGTGCTGATAACACCAAATTAACGTCAAGCCCCACCAGCTAATAATATTTCATCTCCCCAGTCGGGTAGGTTGAAACAAAAAAGAGAAGGAGAAGAAAAAGAGGTAGAACAGAGAGGGAGAGGGAGAGAAAGGGAGGGAGGGAGAGGGAGGGAGAGAGATACATAACAGGTGAAAGACACATCCCTGCGTAGGGAAAAATAAGACAGAAGCCAGAAACAGTAAATATATGGCAGCAAGGACTGTATATTTACAGATGTTCACTTGTCTCGCAAAACTAATTCAGGCAAAGTGACACAGCTAGTTCATTGTGAAAGCGTTTGGTTACACTGATCATCACTGTGATGTGACACGGCAGGCTTTAAAAAGGATGTGAGAGTAAGAGGAGAGAGCAGAGAGGACTAAGTGACTGACTGGCTGTCTGACTGACTGGCTGTCTGACTGACTGTCTGGCTGACTGGCTGTCTGACTGGCTGTCTGACTGGCTGTCTGACTGACTGGCTGTCTGACTGACTGACAGTCTGACTGACTGGCTGTCTGACTGGCTGACTGACTGGCTGTCTGACTTGCTGACTGACTGTCTGGCTGTCTGTCTGACTGGCTGACTGGCTGGCTGACTGGCTGGCTGACTGGCTGTATGATTGTCTGACAGGCATCAGAAGCAGCAGTAACAACCCAGGGTGGGGTGATGACTGACTGACTGACAGGGTGGGGTGGTGATGTGTATTTTGGTGGAATCTGCACAGCCTCATGGTTGAGGGCCAAGCTGCCCCTCACTGTGACTGATGAGGAGGGACAAGGTTGAAGAGGAGACTGAAGTCACAGCTGTACCCCCCACCACTGTTCATCACTGCAGTGCAGGCAGAGTTGAGCCCTAGATTACACCAGTCACCCTGCCTATAGCTCATCAGAGGTGCGAGGGGAAAGCTAGCAGGGTAAATAATCAGTCAAGACTACCTTAACCTTCATAGTCGTTGCTGGAGAATGAACGTTAGAGTGGAATGAATTAAATTTTAAAAGAAACTCGTAGACCATACAGGGGAGATCCCAAATGTGTCAGAAGGATATTTCCTTTTTCCATTCCAATAGAGAACCTGCTAAATCAATTAGAAGGCTTCCCCACAGTGAGTCCCAGTCATGATCAGTGTAATTTCCTCTCATGCCGGCACATTCGAAGCTTCAGGCAATTCTCTGCTATTCTCTCCCTGTTTTTCACTGTTGCTGTGCCACCACATTAGCAGGGATGGTGGTAGATTGAGGAGGTGTGCTCCTTTGTTAGCCCTACAGAGAATGCCTTAGCAGTTCTAATGTTCTAACATTCTAATGATCTAAAGAATGACTCAGCAGTTCAAACATTCTAATGTTCTAAAGAATGCCTTCAAACATTCTAACATTCTAATGTTCTAAAGAATGCCTGCTAACGTTCTAACATTCTAATTTTCTAAAGAATGCCTTCTAACGTTCTAACATTCTAATGTTCTAAAGAATGCCTTCTAACGTTCTAACATTCTAATGTTCTAAAGAATGCCATCTAATATTCTAATGTTCTAAAGAATGCCTTAGCAGTTCTAACATTCTAATGTTCTAAAGAATGCCTTCTAACGTTCTAACATTCTAATGTTCTAAAGAATAACATAGTAGTTCTAACATTCTAATGTTCTAAAGAATGCCTTAGTAGTTCTATAGTTCTAATGTTCTAAATAATGTTTCCTAATGTTCTAAAATTGTAATGTTCTAAAGAATGCCTTTAAACGTTCTAACATTCAAATGTTCTAAAGAATGCCTTAGCAGTTCAAACATTCTAATGTTCTAAAGAATGCCATCTAATATTCTAATGTTCTAAAGAATGCCTTAGCAGTTCAAACATTCTAATGTTCTAAAGAATGCCTTAGTAGTTCTATAGTTCTAATGTTCTAAATAATGTTTCCTAATGTTCTAAAATTGTAACATTCTAAAGAATGCCTTTAAACGTTCTAACATCCTAATGTTCTAAAGAATGCCTTCTAACATTCTAAAGAATGCCTTCTAACATTCTTATGTTCTAAACAATGCCTTCTAACGTTCTAACATTCTAATGTTCTAAAGAATTCCTTCTAACGTTCTAACATTCTAAAGAATGCCTTCTAACATTCTAATGTTCTAAAGAATGCCTTCTAACGTTGTAATGTTCTAAATAATTCCTTCTAACGTTCTAACATTCTAAAGAATGCCTTCTAACATTCTAATGTTCTAAAGAATGCCTTCTAACATTCTAATGTTCTAAAGAATTCCTTCTAACGTTCTAACATTCTAAAGAATGCCTTCTAACGTTGTAATGTTCTAAAGAATGCCTTCTAACGTTGTAATGTTCTAAAGAATGCCTTCTAACATTCTAATGTTCTAAAGAATGCCTTCTAACATTCTAATGTTCTAAAGAATTCCTTCTAACGTTCTAACATTCTAAAGAATGCCTTCTAACGTTGTAATGTTCTAAAGAATGCCTTCTAACGTTGTAATGTTCTAAAGAATGCCTTCTAACGTTGTAATGTTCTAAAGAATGCCTTCTAACGTTGTAATGTTCTAAAGAATGCCTTCTAACATTGTAATGTTCTAAAGAATGCCTTCTAACGTTGTAATGTTCTAAATAATTCCTTCTAACGTTCTAACATTCTAAAGAATGCCTTCTAACATTCTAATGTTCTAAAGAATGCCTTCTAACATTCTAATGTTCTAAAGAATTCCTTCTAACGTTCTAACATTCTAAAGAATGCCTTCTAACGTTGTAATGTTCTAAAGAATGCCTTCTAACGTTGTAATGTTCTAAAGAATGCCTTCTAACATTGTAATGTTCTAAAGAATGCCTTCTAACATTGTAATGTTCAAAAGAATGCCTTCTAACGTTGTAATGTTCTAAAGAATGCCTTCTAACGTTGTAATGTTCTAAAGAATGCCTTCTAACATTGTAATGTTCTAAAGAATGCCTTCTAACGTTGTAATGTTCTAAAGAATGCCTTCTAACGTTGTAATGTTCTAAAGAATGCCTTCTAACGTTGTAATGTTCTAAAGAATGCCTTCTAACGTTGTAATGTTCTAAAGAATGCCTTCTAGCGTTGTAATGTTCTAAAGAATGCCTTCTAACATTGTAATGTTCTAAAGAATGCCTTTGCAGTTCTACAATTCTATAAACACTATTTTTTAAGTTCTAATTATATAAAGAATATCTTTACCATTCTAATTGTATAAAGGATATCTTTACCATTCTAATTGTATAAAGGATATCTTTACCATTCTAATTGTATAAAGAATATCTTTACCATTCTAATTGTATAAAGGATATCTTTACCATTCTAATTGTATAAAGGATATCTTTACCATTGTAATTGTATAAAGGATATCTTTACCATTCTAATTGTATAAAGGATATCTTTACCATTCTAATTGTATAAAGGATATCTTTACCATTCTAATTGTATAAAGGATATCTTTACCATTCTAATTGTATAAAGGATATCTTTACCATTCTAATTGTATAAAGGATATCTTTACCATTCTAATTGTATAAAGGATATCTTTACCATTCTAATTGTATAAAGGATATCTTTACCATTCTAATTGTATAAAGGATATCTTTACCATTCTAATTGTATAAAGGATATCTTTACCATTCTAATTGTATAAAGGATATCTTTACCATTCTAATTGTATAAAGGATATCTTTACCATTCTAATTGTATAAAGGATATCTTTACCATTCTAATTGTATAAAGGATATCTTTACCATTCTAATTGTATAAAGGATATCTTTACCATTCTAATTATATAAAGAATATCTTTACCATTCTAATTGTATAAAGGATATCTTTACCATTCTAATTGTATAAAGGATATCTTTACCATTCTAATTGTATAAAGGATATCTTTACCATTCTAATTGTATAAAGGATATCTTTACCATTCTAATTGTATAAAGGATATCTTTACCATTCTAATTGTATAAAGGATATCTTTACCATTCTAATTGTATAAAGGATATCTTTACCATTCTAATTGTATAAAGGATATCTTTACCATTCTAATTGTATATAATATATTAGCAGTTCTAAAGTTCCACTGTGTTTACTGTATATCTTATAAACAACCATCATTCTCTGATGAAGACGTTTCTTAGTCTTTGTACAGACGTTCATTATTAAGAAATGACCTGCCGGCCTGTTTATTTCATGAATGGGATTCATGTGTTTGGCTGGCAGGGATGGGAGAAGGACTGCTTGAATGAGTGAGTCTACCACTCACACTACAATACAGTGTTGACCTGACAGCCATGACTAACCTCTGAATCTATCTCACATTGTTCCATCCCATGACAATAGGCCTCTCGCCACACACTAGTCATATGATTAACATTATACATTACATAAAGTAATGTATTTTCCTTGATATGCAAAGACATGTTACATTAGGGGCGGCAGGGTAGCCTAGTGTTTAGAGTGTAGGTGGCAGGGTAGCCTAGTGGTTAGAGTGTAGAGGTGGCAGGGTAGCCTAGTGGTTAGAGTGTAGAGGTGGCAGGGTAGCCTAGTGGTTAGAGTGTAGAGGTGGCAGGGTAGCCTAGTGGTTAGAGTGTAGAGGTGGCAGGGTAGCATAGTGGTTAGAGGCAGGGTAGCCTAGTGGTTAGAGGCAGGGTAGCCTAGTGGTTAGAGGCAGGGTAGCCTAGTGGTTAGAGGCAGGGTAGCCTAGTGGTTAGAGGCAGGGTAGCCTAGTGGTTAGAGCGTTGGGCCAGTAAATAAGAATTAGAACACTGTTAGCTTTCATATCCGACCCTATTTAGACTCACTAGCATGAAAACTGCTATTGTGCTTCTTGTATTAGTGCTCTTGACAAGCCCACTGAGGCTGAGCGGATCCTGTAGTGAACACTTTCTCTGGGCATTGTACTATAACGGTGATGGAGGGTTCTATTACAGCAGTGGATCACAATACACACAACACTCGAGTTTCATATATCAAAGTAACTGTGATATAGTAGGTTTAGCTGAGAGCAGAACTCTTACAGGTGCCAGACAAGACCGGCACATCATACGATCTGTCGTGATGTTATCGCTGTGAATTGAGACGTCGGCTTAAAAAACAACATTCATACAAAGCCTCTGAACATCAAACAGTTTAATCAAGCAAAGAAAAAGTTTGTTGTTGTTGTTGTTGTTGTTGTTGTTGTTGTTGTTGCAGTGAACATCGTGAGTGAAGTGAGTATTGTGAGTTATGTAGTCTAACTGTATGAGCAGATGTGGTTTTGCAACTCTAGCAGGCTGAATAATTCATGCTTAGTCACAGCAAACACTCCTGGATTCAGTACTTCATATACTGAGATGTCATACTCATGGAAACCACATGTAATATACCTGTAAAAGGCACAGCAATTCTGGGGCCAAAACATCATGTTAAACATGGACCCAGAGTAGCAGTCCCATTGTATCCAAATATTTTCAGAGTATCAAAGCATGTATGATAGATAGATAATCAGAATCAAATCCCTTCAAAATGTCTTCAGAAACAATCTCAGTGTATGGTATGGAAACAGGTTGTTTGTGGGAGTGGTTTCTCATGCAGAACATTAGATTCAGATTTTTGTCTTATTATTATAGACCCCCACAATTACGGAATTGTGGGGGTAATATTCCAATATATATATATATATATATATATTTATACCATATGTGAATTATTATACCACCTCAGATAAGGATGTTCTGATAATAATTGTAGTATTAATACTAGAGCAGAAAATATGATAAAATAAAGGAACTCTCATCAAAATGATGAAGACTTCTTTCAAACGCTCCAACATAAATTTGGTGTTGTGCCACAACGGTGCTCTACCATTGAACAACATGGTTTGGACTCAGTCATCATAACGCGGCTGTATTACCATAGTTCAATAAGGAAACCTCTGACATGTATCTTTATGGGGGCTTCCATATAGGGAAAGGTCACTTTTAACGTTATGGAAAACATGTTTAGCAACACACTGCCTTTACCACCAAAACAGACATTCAGGACATTGAGACGTTGTGACGTTTTTATACAGGAATGTAGCCAGCCTTAAACAACTTCATTGTAGCCACATCCTGTAAATATATTGAGGATTTGTGAATATCGTAACAGCTTAAATTAAATATTTTAAGGTTTAAAAGGGTGAAGTGTTTAAGGTGCAAAAAGTGTTGAAATTTGTAAAAAAGAAATAAAGGTTAATAAGTGTGTTTAATATGTGAAAATGACCTCACTTGAAAAATGTATTCAAAGGACCAACACATTTTAATCCGAATTATTTGCTAAAGCCCAAATCAATAGTAAAATAAAGGTGTAATAGATATATTAATATTATATAGATTTCATTGTTTAACTACACTGTCCTCTCTTTACGATCCTGACTGGAATATGTTATTTCTGGTGGTGCATGGCTACATTCCTGTTTTATCCCACTGTGTCTTGGTGGCTACTCCTACCTTTGAAATTAGGTCTGATTCTTGCATCGTAACCCGAAACTTTGCCCATGAGTTTGTCCAGGAACTCAGAGGGAGGCATTGGGGAGGCAGCTTTTCGAGCCGCGGCTTCTTTAGAGGCTGCCAAGCTAGAGAGAAGAGAGAGAGAGAGAGAGAGAGAGACAGACAGAGAGAGAGAGAGAGAGAGAGAGAGAGAGACAGAGAGAGAGAGAGACAGAGAGAGAGAGAGAGAGAGAGAGAGAGAGAGAGAGACAGACAGAGAGAGAGAGAGAGAGACAGAGAGAGAGAGAGAGAGAGAGAGACAGAGAGAGAGAGACAGAGAGAGAGAGAGAGACAGACAGAGAGAGAGAGAGACAGAGAGAGAGAGAGAGAGAGAGAGAGAGAGAGAGAGAGAGAGAGAGAGAGAAAGAGATATGGGTGCACAACTGAGATTTAAAATGGTGAGTTGTTGTCATACATAGCATCATTCTGAGAGTAATCCCATCCAACAAGTATTTTCTGTTGAGGGATGCTACCATTACTGGTTCCCTTCCCTTGTCCATTTGTTATATAATGTGCCTCAATATGAGGTATGAACTGTGTTACTTGTCTTCCAAATGAATACAGCAGTTTGATCCATGTAATGTAGGAACTTTGTGGGGAACTTTTAGGAAGTATCCACTTGGTGAGTTATATGCTCAGAGGACAATCAATAATATTGATTGTCCATTAAGTTGTTGATATTTGACTCCTTCACATCGTAGCCTACAACACAAGCATTTCGCTACACCCGTAATATTATCTTCTAAATATGTGTAGGTGACCAATAACATTTGATTTGATATAAACACAGAACATACATCATGTTTATTGGATATTTTCTAAATGTCTCATCTACATGCATTTTTTATGTTCTTTCTTTTTATATCCATCAACAAAATAATATGAACATTTCCTACACAGAATAAAAGCAAGATTTTACATAACCACAGATACCTGTAACCTCACAATCCATTTCCTGTGATGACAGGATAATAAAACAATCAACGTTTTTGAAAATACCACAAACATACCAATTTATAGCTCCAAAAAGAAAGCTGAAAACAGAAAATATGTTAATTACTTCTCCATTTGTTCGGAGAATTTGCATATCCTGCATATCCAGAATGAACCATCTTGTGGATAATAAGGGATGACAGAAATGACCAGGGTGGCATTCCCTTTAATCTCATGCAAGCAGTCCAGGGCCGGCCAGGGGGCCTGGTCCACCCTTACTTACCTCCTTTCCCTTCCAAATAAAATACTGAAATACTGATTATTTATTTGACGGAGACGCGCGCCGACAGAAAGACAAATCAATCCCAGTTAAAGCGTCAGAGCGAGTAAAACAGCGCCCCCTATCTGTCTCGGTATGTGTAGACAATGTATCAGACGCCGTCTGGAACGAAAGAGTGCGTCATGTGATTCTATTTCTGACCAGACAGCATCAGATACATGGGATACATATAGACTGGCGCTGTTTCTCTGGGATTATATACAGATATCTGGTTTCAGCCTTTTACCAATTGGAAAGGAAAGTTGGCGGGTACATAGTGCATTATTAGAATGACGGATTGCCCTAAATTAAATTGATGTTGAGCCAAAATGATATAATTACGCCTGTCTAAATAAAATACTGCAAAACACTTCACCTGGGAGCATGACTTAGCCACATTGGATCATTAGCTTCTATTCATTTTTTTTGCTGTGGATTGTTTCAAATCACAAGTGTGGGAAGCCTGTAATTTGGGTAGTGAACGTGGCAATTGGTCCAGCTGATTGATTTGCGGCTGTCAGTGACAAGCGTCTAAAATATGTGTGACCATCATGTATCTTGAGTAGAATTTAAAATATTGAGACAGGAAGAAGGGGAGGGAGGTGTGGTGAAAATATGGTCCGTCTCCAGAATGCATGCTATATAGGAAAGTACCCGTTTGTCAATGTCTTGTTTCGGATCGACTTAAACTCGCCACGTAGAGCACATATTTTTTTCTTCGCTTCACACAACTCAACAAAGTCTGTTTTTTAAAACATCCCATTGCAAATGATAGTTCCTGAAAATATAAAAAATCTTTCCAACACTCCTGGCCTCGATAATCACCAGACTCGATGTGAAAGAACCAAATATCATGATCTGATGATCCCATATATCCTGAAACGTCAGAAAGAAACAGCTTTCTATACCAAACTCACTGGCGCAGGAAACGCCGAGGGCAGGAAATAAGCTAGTTGATACAATCTTGCAAGTTCGTTAGCAACAGGATCGGGCCCGACACTGTGATAATTAGATACAAATGTCGAACTTCACTAGCAATAGCTCAAGTCATCACAGATAGAAGGGGGGCAGACAGGTGGAGAAGAGAGATGAATGTGATTTTCTACTGTTTTTATTGGTTGAGGATGGAAGTAGGCCTTCTGCCCTATAGGCTATCTCTGACTTCTATGCTCATGTCTTCAGCCGCCCATGGAACACAGTGTATCAATGTGTCCAAATGGCAGAGGCTAGTGCTCTTGCCATAGTTGAATTTTAACTTTTTGATTTTACTTCAGATTTTTATGATTAATCTCGTGATAATGATTTGGGAAAACAAATTGAAAGGAAACTGTTCCACGGAAATGTGCAAATGTAAATATTCAGAACTGGCACGCAGTTAAGTAGAAATGGTAGGATAAATTGTAAGCTTCCCCAAACTTGAAGCTCACGAGCTGCCTATGATCTTTACTAATACAATCATTTAAAAAAATGCGCCCTCCTCTGGAATTCAAATGCCCTTCCAACTGATGCCTCGGGTCTGATTGCAGCCTTCTGAAACTGAGATGGTAAAGAAAAGAAAAGATCCAATTAACACCACAGCAAAATACAACTCAAATCTATGTGTGATCGTGATCATAACACCAAAGACGAGGCTTATGTTTTATACCACACAACATATGGCATATTTTGACATGTCAGCGCAAAAGGTAATCCTACACATATGAACCAACTGCCCCCATCAGTAGACTCTAACATATTAACCAACTGCCCCATCAGTAGACTAACATATTAACCAACTGCCCCCATCAGTAGACTAACATATTAACCAACTGCCCCCATCAGTAGACTAACATATTAACCAGCTGCCCCCATCAGTAGACTAATATATTAACCAACTGCCCCATCAGTAGACTAACATATTCACCAACTGCCCCATCAGTAGACTAACATATTAACCAACTGCCCCCATCAGTAGACTAACATATTAACCAACTGCCCCCATCAGTAGACTCTAACATATTAACCAACTGCCCCCATCAGTAGACTAATATATTAACCAACTGCCCCATCAGTAGACTAACATATTCACCAACTGCCCCATCAGTAGACTAACATATTAACCAACTGCCCCCATCAGTAGACTAACATATGAACCAACTGCCCCCATCAGTAGACTAACATATTAACCAACTGCCCCCATCAGTAGACTAACATATGAACCAACTGCCCCCATCAGTAGACTAACATATGAACCAACTGCCCCCATCAGTAGACTAAAATATTCACCAACTGCCCCATCAGTAGACTCTAACATATTAACCAACTGCCCCATCAGTAGACTAACATATTCACCAACTGCCCCATCAGTAGACTAACATATTAACCAACTGCCCCCATCAGTAGACTGACATATTAACCAACTGCCCGATCAGTAGACTAACATATTCACCAACTGCCCCATCAGTAGACTCTAACATATTTACCAACTGCCCCCATCAGTAGACTAACATATTAACCAACTGCCCCCATCAATAGACTAACATATGAACCAACTGCCCCCATCAGTAGACTAAAATATTCACCAACTGCCCCATCAGTAGACTCTAACATATTAACCAACTGCCCCATCAGTAAGACTAACATATTCACCAACTGCCCCATCAGTAGACTAACATATTAACCAACTGCCCCCATCAGTAGACTGACATATTAACCAACTGCCCCATCAGTAGACTAACATACTAACCAACTGCCCCCCATCAGTAGACTAACATATTAAACAACTGACCCCATCAGTAGACTAACATATTAACCAACTGCCCCCATCAGTAGACTAACATATGAACCAACTGCCCCCATCAGTAGACTAACATATTAACCAACTGCCCCCATCAGTAGACTAACATATTAACCAACTGCCCCATCAGTAGACTAACATATTCACCAACTGCCCCATCAGTAGACTCTAACATATTAACCAACTGCCCCCATCAGTAGACTAACATATTAACCAACTGCCCCATCAGTAAACTAACATATTAACCAACTGCCCCCATCAGTAGACTAACATATTAACCAACTACTCCCATCAGTAGACTAACATATTAACCAACTGCCCCCATCAGTAAACTAACATATTAACCAACTGCCCCCATCAGTAGACGAACATATTAACCAACTACCCCCATCAGTAGACTAACATATTAACCAACTGCCCCCATCAGTAGACTAACATATTCACCAACTGCCCCATCAGTAGACTCTAACATATTAACCAACTGCCCCATCAGTAGACTAACATATTAACCAACTACCCCCATCAGTAGACTAACATATTAACCAACTGCCCCCATCAGTAGACTAACATATTAACCAACTGCCCCCATCAGTAGACTAACATATTAACCAACTGCCCCCATCAGTAGACTAACATATTAACCAACTGCCCCCATCAGTAGACTAACATATTAACCAACTGCCCCCATCAGTAGACGAACATATTAACCAACTGCCCCATCAGTAGACTAAAATATTCACCAACTGCCCCATCAGTAGACTCTAACATATTAACCAACTGCCCCATCAGTGGACTAACATATTAACCAACTGCCCCCATCAGTAGACTAACATATTAACCAACTGCCCCCATCAGTAGACTAACATATTAACCAACTGCCCCCATCAGTAGACTAACATATTAACCAACTGCCCCATCAGTAGACTAACATATTCACCAACTGCCCCATCAGTAGACTCTAACATATTAACCAACTGCCCCCATCAGTAGACTAACATATTAACCAACTACCCCCATCAGCAGACTAACATATTAACCAACTGCCCCCATCAGTAGACTAACATATTAACCAACTGCCCCCATCAGTAGACTAACATATTAACCAACTGCCCCATCAGTAGACTAACATATTCACCAACTGCCTCATCAGTAGACTCTAACATATTAACCAACTGCCCCCATCAGTAGACTAACATATTAACCAACTGCCCCAACAGTAAACTAACATATTAACCAACTGCCCCCATCAGTAGACTAACATATTAACCAACTATCCCCATCAGTAGACTAACATATTAACCAACTGCCCCCATCAGTAGACTAACATATTAACCAACTGCCCCCATCAGTAGACTAACATATTAACCAACTGCCCCCATCAGTAGACTAACATATTAACCAACTGCCCCCATCAGTAGACTAACATATTAACCAACTGCCCCCATCAGTAGACTAACATATTAACCAACTGCCCCCATCAGTAGACTAACATATTAACCAACTGCCCCATCAGTAGACTAACATATTAACCAACTGCCCCATCAGTAGACTAACATATTAACCAACTGCCCCCATCAGTAGACTAACATATTAACCATCTGCCCCCATCAGTAGACTAACATATTAACCAACTGCCCCCATCAGTAGACTAACATATTAACCAACTGCCCCCATCAGTAGACTAACATATTAACCAACTGCCCCCCATCAGTAGACTAACATATTAACCAACTGCCCCCATCAGTAGACTAACATATTAACCAACTGCCCCCATCAGTAGACTAACATATTAACCAACTGCCCCCATCAGTAGACTAACATATTAACCAACTGCCCCCATCAGTAGACTAATATATTAACCAACTGCCCCCCATCAGTAGACTAACATATGAACCAACTGCCCCCATCAATAGACTAACATATTAACCAACTGCCCCCATCAGTAGACTAACATATTAACCAACTGCCCCCATCAGTAGACTAACATATTAACCAACTGCCCCATCAGTAGACGAACATATTAACCAACTGCCCCATCAGTAGACTAACATATTAACCAACTGCCCCATCAGTAGACTAACATATTAACCAACTGCCCCCATCAGTAGATTCTAACATATTAACCAACTGCCCCCATCAGTAGACTCTAACATATTAACCAACTGCCCCCATCAGTAGACTAACATATTAACCAACTGCCCCCATCAGTAGACTCTAACATATTAACCAACTGCCCCCATCAGTAGACTCTAACATATTCACCAACTGCCCCCATTAGTAGATTCTAACATATTCACCAACTGCCCCCATTAGTAGATTCTAACATATTCACCAACTGCCCCCATCAGTAGACTAAACAGAATACAGATCACACAAGGATGGACATAGAACACTGAAGTACTGTAAATTAGGAAGTTGCTGTCTCTCCATACTGCTACCAGTCTGTGTGTGGGTGGGCCACCCTAACTGACAGGTCACTGGCCAGGCTGTGCTGCTGCTTTACTGTCACATGGGCAGGCACCAACTACCCCAGAGGCTGCTGCTGGGGTCAGCCAAGCACTACTCTCTCTACTCTCTATGCATCATGGCTTCATAGAACTCACTCATTGAAATGGCACGTGAAGGCTATATAGTATACTACAATGGTACCCTATAGTGCACTGCTTTTGACCAGTGGTGCACTATATAGGAGGGAATACTGTGCCATTTTGGATGCATTCCTAGATTTTCAATGGTTGGGTGGGTGGGTTAACTGATACCCAGAAGCCCTTGTGGGTTAACTGATACCCTGAAGCCCTTGTGGGTTAACTGATACCCGGAAGCCCTTGTGGGTTAACTGATTCCCTGAAGCACTTGTGCGTTAACTGATATCCGGACGCCCTGGTGGGTTAACTGATACCCGGAAGCCCTGGTGGGTTAACTGATGCCCTGGTGGCCCTAGAACCCTGATACCCTGAAGCCCTTGTGGGTTAACTGATACCATGAAGCCCTTGTGGGTTAACTGATACCCGGAAGCCCTTGTGGCTTAACTGATACCCGGAAGCCCTTGTGGGTTAACTGATACCCGGAAGGCCTTGTGGGTTAACTGATACCCGGAAGCCCTTGTGGGTTAACTGATACCCTGAAGCCCTTGTGGGTTAACTGATACCCTGAAGCCCTGGTGGGTTAACTGATACCCTGAAGCACTTGTGGTTTAACTGATACCCTGGAGCCATTGTGGGTTAACTGATACCCTGAAGCCCTTGTGGGTTAACTGATACCCTGAAGCCCTTGTGGGTTAACTGATACCCTGAAGCCCTTGTGGGTTAACTGATACCCTGAAGCCCTGGTGGGTTAACTGATACCCGGAAGCCCTGTTGGGTTAACTGATACCCTGAAGCACTTGTGGTTTAACTGATACCCTGGAGCCCTTGTGGGTTAACTGATACCCTGAAGCCCTTGTGGGTTAACTGATACCCTGAAGCCCTTGTGGTTTAACTGATACCCTGGAGCCCTTGTGGGTTAACTGATACCCTGAAGCCCTTGTGGGTTAACTGATACCCTGAAGCCCTGGTGGGTTAACTGATACCCTGAAGCCCTTGTGGGTTAACTGATACCCTGAAGCCCTGGCGGGTTAACTGATACCCGGAAGCCCTTGTGGGTTAACTGATGCCCTGAAGCCCTGGCGGGTTAACTGATACCCTGAAGCCCTTGTGGGTTAACTGATACCCTGAAGCCCTTGTGGGTTAACTAATACCCTGAAGCCCTTGTGGGTTAACTGATACCCTGAAGCCCTTGTGGGTTAACTGATACCCTGAAGCCCTGGTGGGTTAACTAATACCCTGAAGCCCTTGTGGGTTAACTGATACCCGGAAGCCCTTGTGGGTTAACTGATACCCTGAAGCCCTTGTGGGTTAACTGATACACTGAAGCCCTTGTGGGTTAACTGATACCCTGAAGCCTTGTTGGGTTAACTGATACCCGGAAGCCCTGTTGGGTTAACTGATACCCTGAAGCCCTGGTGGGTTAACTGATACCCGGAAGCCCTGGTGGGTTAACTGATACCCTGAAGCCCTGGCGGGTTAACTGATACCCAGAAGCCCTTGTGGGTTAACTGATACCCGGAAGCCCTGGTGGGTTAACTGATACCCTGAAGCCCTGGCGGGTTAACTGATACCCGGAAGCCCTTGTGGGTTAACTGATGCCCCGAAGCCCTGGCGGGTTAACTGATACCTGGAAGCCCTTGTGGGTTAACTGATACCCTGAAGCCCTGGTGGGTTAACTGATACCCGGAAGCCCTTGTGGGTTAACTGATACCCGGAAGCCCTTGTGGGTTAACTGATACCCTGAAGCCCTTGTGGGTTAACTGATACCCTGAAGCCCTTGTGGGTTAACTGATACCCTGAAGCCCTTGTGGGTTAACTGATACCCTGAAGCCTTGTTGGGTTAACTGATACCCGGAAGCCCTGGTGGGTTAACTGATACCCTGAAGCCCTGGTGGGTTAACTGATACCCTGAAGTCCTGGTGGGTTAACTGATATCCGGAAGCCCTGGTGGGTTAACTGATACCCGGAAGCCCTGGTGGGTTAACTGCTGCCCTGGTGGCCCTAGAACCCTGATACCCTGAATCTATCTGCAGACCAACCAGTTTCTGTCAAGTCTGACAAATCACTGTGTCTCTTCCATCGATGCTGGCATTATGGTTCATTGATGGAATGTTCCTAAGAGTTACACTTCTTTACTAACCATTAATATCAATCCATACCAAGACAGACAAGTCTAGAATCCATAGCCTAGAACTCTAGAATTATTCGAATACTATTAGAATTCTAGAACTTTGAATTCTAGAATGTTTTGCATGGAATTTTCTTTCAGCAGAAAATGCAGTGTATCAAGGATTATTCTAATACCAGTTAATTACCACACAACACGGTGGAATCCTATTATAATCACCTAAACACAATAGTCGGCTGTGACCATGAGGTTAGTACTAGGGATCAAGCGCAGCAAATAAACTATTGTTAGGACACACACATTACAGATAATACCATGATCTAACGCTATGTTAAAAAGCTTTTAAATTTAGTATTGAACAAACACTCTCGAACTGACGACACAATCAGATTAGTCATAGAGAGATTAGACAGTGTCCTCTACAGAGATGATTGCCTTAGACAGCTAGCATGGGCCCATGCTGTGGGCCACGCAGGAATCTGTTTGACAGTGTGAAATTAGGGGACCGGCACACTCTTTCTCCTTACATTATTGTGGGGTTTGGTATAATAGAGGGAAATAATCGATGAGGAATGTGTAGCATCGCTACCACACTAAATCACAACATCTATGGAGGTTAATCCCACACAAAACCACAGGAATTTGCACCATGAAAATCTGGGACCAACACACTCTTTCTCCTTACATCATCGGAGCCCTTCAGTTTGAAAAAATTATCTATGAATGTAGGATAGACCCCTAAAACACTAAATCACATAATCAATAGGCCTAGAAGTCAATCCCACTCAAAACTACAGGAATCAGGATTCTACACCCATGGGGGGTATCAACAAGATCATCTATGATTTCCTTCCCTCCGACTGGGCTTCTCCCGCCCCGAGTGACTTGTTCCTGGGTTTTGCGTGATCAAAGTTTAGATGTACTTTTATAATTATTTCTGATCAATGCTTGCTTGGCCAGGCCACGGCCAACTGTGGAGAGGCCTGGTCCGCGTGGCCGTTGCTGAGGCAGCAGTAAAAAACAGCTGACTCCCAGCGACAGAGAGAATAATATGCAAACAGTCTCTGAGCTCTGCATACTTTAATGTGGAGCACCAATCATTAGCGCTAAGTGTACCTCATTATGTTCTTAATAATGCCTCTGAAGACCACAATCCTAATTGATCTCATCCTGGCTTTTCTGAAATAATCAAAGCCCGACCAAAGCCTTCATCCCCTCCCAGTCCCGGGCACAGAAAGGACGGACGGACGGACGGACGGACGGGGGGCGTTCTGTTCTCCTTTTCAAACTGTTAACGTAATGTCTGTTAATAAACCAAGAATCATCATAAACATATATTTCAACAAAACATTGAACAAAACGAATGACGAACGTGTGCAGCATAAGGTCATGCATTTGTCTTTTAAGGAGTGTTATTGTGTTGAGCTGAAAAGAGAAAAAAAAAGAGAAAAAAGTGAAACATTACATGAATTAATGCTCCGTACAATGTCAGCATGCAGTACAGTACAGCATGCTGTATAGAACAACATATTGGACATGCATTGGAACTGGCAGTATTGAGTGGACAATTGAAAGATTTCAGTGAATTCAGAGCTACGAATTCCTCCATTTCTTTCTCCGTGACTGAGTAGAAAGAGAGGTGAGGCCATTGACGTTATTTATAGTGCTATCTGTCTTTGTCTATGTTGATAAATAGTGTATTATCATACATCAAGATTTGGAAATAAACCTGGCTAAAATGTGTGATTGTAAGGGATTGTGAACTCCACTGAGCTCGTCGATAGTTTTTTTTATTAGAGGCTTATGCATTTATAACTAAATATATCCATCTTTCCCACCCATCTGTTCTGACAATGCATGTAGTACATCCTATCGGACCTGAAAACAAGTGCCATCACCATCACCATCACAATGAACGTGACATGGCTGGTGGAACAGCATGGTGTGTGTAAATAGGATTTAACGAAGACATGGGGTTCAAATCTGTGATGAAATTAGGTTTTTAAAGGACAAATTCTATATAGGTGATTGGATACAACTGGTTCTGTGGTGTCTGTGCATGAAAGCAGCGCCACTGTTTTCTGCTGTTCAAGGCCAACTCAAGGTTATGTTTCATGAGTAGGGTCGCAAAGCTACAGGAATCTTTAGTCATTTGGGTAATTAACAGAAAATCTTTGGTAATTTATACTTGAATAGCTTTGAAAAATATATTAATATATATATTACTAATTTTATACATCTGTGTCCATACTGTCAATGTGTTTCTAATGGACGGACCACATAGTTCAAGAGAAGACGGCCTAATTAATGGAGAGAAAGCATCTAATCGACAATAGCATTATTTTTCAATTAACTCTGCAACTCTTCCTACTATTGACGTTTTTCACCATAAGTTTGAGGCCTAAACATTGACAACAAGTTTACAGCAACATAGTAAAATCAATAAAACAGTGTTAAAAAATATATAAAGGATATTGTATTTTACCTTTATTTAACCAGGCAAGTCAGTTAAGAACAAATTCTTATTTTCAATGACAGCCTGGGAACAGTGGGTTAACTGCCTGTTCAGGGGAAGAATGACAGATTTGTACCTTGTCAGCTCGGGGGTTTGAACTTGCAACCTTCCGGTTACTAGTCCAACGCTCTAACCACTAGGCTACCCTGCCACCCCATTTCCTAAAATGGTGGTTTATATTTAGGATAATGTTTTACAGCTTTGTCTCTCTCTTTCTTTCTTTAATTTGTTCCATATATTTGACATGTGATAAGGCCACACAGAGGGCCAGAGATCATTTCAGACACCTGTGATAATCTGAAGTACCCAAAAAGGGCCACAATATGTCTTGTGCTAGATTACATAAAATCTTCGAAAGATACCGAAATTCCCGTCGTTTACTGGTAAACTTTGAAAGTTTCCAGTAATATACCCACCCTTTGCAACCCTATTCATGAGCCTATAGGCCAGGTGATACTGGGGGGGGATACATGAAATAATCCATTATAAATTAGCTTTACGTTTTCCAGTTCAATTTAGAAAAGCATTGTATGAAATAGAAAAATCCGTAGAAGTCACTTCAACACATTTTTTCCTAAGTAGATTATTCCATATTCCAATTTTGCTATGGAAAACTGTGCATGTATTTGGTTGATTTAACTATTCAACTGAGAGTAATACGTCCCAAACATACGTGTCATGGTGTCAAAGATGGTATAAAATACAAGATAATAAAACAATTAAAAAATAAAAACACCATACAGCCACTTTCTACACTGTTGAGACTAGCATTTTTCTGCACAAATGTGAGGTACTAATTTTAGTGTTAGGCCCTTTAATTGAATTTAAATCAGTGAATATTTATTCTCGAGAGACTATGTGTGGACACATTTGCTGCATACATACTCTCCACTGATGGTCTGGGATTCTTGTTAATGGATTAGGGCCACATGTTCACTTCCACACATTGGTGTGCTACTTTGCAGAAAGCAATGTATATCCTGTTTAATAAGGGCTATACGGTGTATATCCTGTCTCATAAGGGCTATATCCTGTTTCATAAGGGATTTCAGTGTATATCCTGTCTCATAAGGGATTTCAGTGTATATCCTGTTTCATAAGGGCTATACAGTGTATATCCTGTCTCATAAGGGCTATATCCTGTTTCATAAGGGCTATATCCTGTCTCATAAGGGCTATACGGTGTATATCCTGTCTCATAAGGGCTATATCCTGTTTCATAAGGGCTATACAGTGTATATCCTGTTTCATAAGGGCTATATCCTGTCTCATAAGGGCTATACGGTGTATATCCTGTCTCATAAGGGCTATATCCTGTCTCATAAGGGCTATACAGTGTATATCCTGTTTCATAAGGGCTATACAGTGTATATCCTGTCTCATAAGGGCTATACGGTGTATATCCTGTTTCATAAGGGCTATACAGTGTATATCCTGTTTCATAAGGGCTATACAGTGTATATCCTGTCTCATAAGGGCTATACAGTGTAAATCCTGTCTCATAAGGGCTATACGGTGTATATCCTGTCTCATAAGGGCTATACGGTGTATATCCTGTCTCATAAGGGCTATACAGTGTATATCCTGTTTAATAAGGGCTATACGGTGTATATCCTGTTTCACAAGGGCTATACAGTGTATATCCTGTTTCATAAGGGCTATACAGTGTATATCCTGTCTCATAAGGGCTATACGGTGTATATCCTGTTTCATAAGGGCTATACAGTGTATATCCTGTCTCATAAGGGCTATACGGTGTATATCCTGTCTCATAAGGGCTATACAGTGTATATCCTGTTTCATAAGGGCTATACGGTGTATATCCTGTTTCACAAGGGCTATACAGTGTATATCCTGTTTCATAAGGGCTATACAGTGTATATCCTGTTTAATAAGGGCTATACGGTGTATATCCTGTTTCACAAGGGCTATACAGTGTATTTCCTGTGTAATATACAGTGCAACAGAATGTGTTTTGAATGATTGAAATGCTCCATTGCCTCCCATTGTTTTCATGTTTGGTGGCAAAAGAATAGGGCATTTCGATTGGACAAAACCCTAGTATTCCCAGATGTTTTGCAAATGAACATAGACCGACATAGACTTTGATTAGGTAAATTGCATGTTTTCACTTGCTGTGTCAAATGCATACTTTATCTGATAGTCATTCATTAAACGAGCGCGCAACTTTTCACATGGGCCACAAACTAACCCTGACGACCTGACGAAGATCCATTTCGAATCTAAACCTTGTCAATAAATCAGTGAATTGGGAGCTTGGGAACAGAGTACGGCCCTTCTTGTTCTATACCAGTATTCTGTATTAGCCCAGCACGTATGCTTTTATGGATGTGCGTATGACCACAAACCTTTCCACAAACTAACCCTAACATTAATAGAAATTCAGAAAGAAATTTGCAATTTATATGAATTAATATGTTTGTATATACAGTGATGTATATAATGTGCATTCATCAGGCTGTTTTGACATTGACAAAGTAATCAATTATTGGTAATAAGTAATAAGTCTGCATTTGAAATGAGGTCTGGAGGTCTAGGTTGAGACTGGGAAAGAGATATCAATTAAGCAGAACTGCAGAGTTCAGCAGTAGGAGCTGAGGCTGCAAAATCCTGATTCTACTTCATTAGCTAAACACACTGGCCAGAATGCTAAATTAACACTGTCTGTCTGCAAGGAATGTACATGGAATCCAATGGACTATAGAATAGAATATAGAATGTAAAGTAGTCTAAAAAAGAACTCTGATGATTCATTTGATTCTAGAATGTAGGACGTAATGTTGATTAGGCATGCAATGCACAACACCATACACAGACAAAGAGCCATGTTTGGGCCAATGGGAGAGAAGCTCTGAACAGAATACCTGCCTCCCCTCCAATGTGAACATTGGAGATATCCTTGTTCACATTTACAGAGAATAATACACTTCATGTATGAGGATCACGAGCTTGATAGTAGTCGTTACATTCATACAAAGACAATCATGTGAAAACTATAATATTCCTACTGGTCAGGGTGGATATACTGTGTGGTTACTGGGAGAAAACAAAACAGTCATCATCCAGCATATTTACAGTTTATATCCTGTTAAATATACACGTCTTAAAAAACATGATTTGTCCATTTCAATCACAATAGTTGAATACTATTAGCCTAAGACTTTAACATATAGTGGGCTGGCCCCATGAGAGAAATGAAGACAGACACAAGACATTTCTCTTCTCAGTGAGTAGGTGATGGATAGGCCTACACACCAACAACAACAACACTTCCCTGATATGTGTGTGAGAGTGTGCACTCAGTTCCTTTACTCTGACTTGCCTGTTGATAACATATGCCTCATCAGAGTTTACAATATTTAGCGTTTGATGACCACTAGTGTTCGCTGTTAGCACCCGCTGTCTCTCTCACACACATCTTAATGTAATGTAGTGTGTGACTTAATGTAACTCACTCACAATAGAGGAATGATTAGGACTACATAAATATATAATAAAGCCTACGCAACTTTGATAATCGTGTGATTAAACCTAATCAATTGGCTGTGTTGATGTATTTCTTTTCAGACTTTTGTCCATGCATGCTAAGCTATGGTAGGATACATTCTGACCACCGTACAGCCCACAAGATATCAATGAAATTGTATTTAACATATTATGAATGCACTGTAAAGTCAATAAATAATGTTCCTTACCTGAAAAATACTATTGTTTCCCACAAATAGATCCCGAGAGCGTTTATTCGATACATTTTTGCCGGTCTCATTCGGGCTACCTACAGCTCCAGGAGCACCAATAGGAGTAGAATTCCAATTCCTTGAATGATTTCGGACCTCCAAGGTAGGCAATTCTTCTGTTGCTTTTTTTTCAGATTCCAGAGTCACAAGAAAACCACAAGATTTTCATAACCGCCCAGGCCATGAAACCGTTTTCCTTAGACCGCCGTTACTGATTCGGATAACCCAAATAATGAGTATTTTTTTCAGGACCACGGACAGCAGCAGACCCGGTTTGCGGGATTTCACTCAGCCCAGGTTATTGTTGCTTTGAGGGTACAGCACGTTAGGCTACGATACCACAGATATTTCCAACCTTTATTCTTTGCGATCCTAAGCGGCAATTAGGGTTGTGTTACAAGGGGAATTTGTGAATTTGAACATTGCCTCCTTCAGTGATAAATGTGAGAATGTATGTGCTCTGCGTCTCAATGAATGTCTCAATCTCAGGAGAGGTTTAACTACGTGGTTGTATATCCCTTACGCATAGAACAGTGGCGGAATTCCACAGTTGTTACACGAAATATATACATACGTAGTCAGTGTTTTTTTTCTTTACGCTTTCTCTTATATGCATCCCAAAAACAGAGGTGTTGCTTTCAAGCCACACGTAGTTGTAGTTACCCCTGAGGTGCTGACTGATGTTTTTCTGCAGGTACTCTCTGTGTCTCGGTAGTTGACTCCCAGGGGTGAGTTGGAACTGCTGCAGAGAGCTACTTCCATTGTCCGGTCAAGTTCGGGACTCACAACTCGTTTTCGTCTTCTTGCATTTAAATTCCTCGCAACAATGTCAAAATGAGTGAAATCGGGATGTGACTAGCCTGTTCTTCCATTGCCTCCCATAACCCAGCGCTCTCACGTCAGACCAACACAGTATTTCCTGCTGCAGTCATTTACTAAACTCAAAAAAAGCACCTCTCCTTTGAACACACGCCCACATAACGTTGGTATTGGTCTACATGTTGCTCCAACTAGTTAGGCTACGGCTCGGATTGGAGAGAGGGCTTGTCATCTGGAGAGTTTTAATGTCCCGCGCATTGGTATGGAACTAGAGAATAGTCTATGATTAATCAAATGTTAAATTATCATATTTCTATAAACTTTTTAGTTTCGTTAACTGTTTGCACACCCCGGGTCTACACTGGTTGACGTGTTAAAATGTTCTAAATCAAATCACATTTTATTGGTCACATTAACCATGGTTAGCAGATATTATTGCGCGTGTAGCGAAATGCTTGTGACAGACTATACAATTATTATGTAATTATTATTATTTTTCCTTTTTGATGGGAATTTGTCAGCCGGAATTAAGTATTTTCCTTTTTTTTTTATGTTCTTGTGGGTTACTTTTTGATTGACAAGTGAGCGTTGCAAGGGCGGCAAAAAAAAAGGAAGCAGAAAGAAAGTATTTTGTTCAATATCATGCTTCGTTGCCTCCACTTGTATTTTCTGTTTGATTCTTGTTGTTTAATCGATATTGTTTTCCCTCCATGCAGACATTTATTAAAGAGAGGCTCTCTCCCCCTCTGTCTCTGCAGTAGCGGTATTTCATCGGCACCGCTGTCCACATTGTCCATTGAAACGTGATTCGGTTTTTAATGCAGCTCTCTTTCGGGAACGCAGTCACTAAATATCACGTGGCACACGGACGGTTGAGAAAGAATGGAATACGCACGATTAGAATACGGATGGATATATGGTGCTTTTGTTCGTTCTCATCCACAGTATTCAACAGGAATCCGCCTCGTCCTATTGAGGAAACAGATACGTGTTTGCATCGTTAATCTCAAATAGAGACTCTAGCTCGTAGCTAAAGTGAGTCGAGGACTTGTATAATTTAATACTCTTCAGTCGACCACCTGGATGATATAAATTAAATAAATGCTTTGCTGTGAGTTTTCGAAAATACAACATTTCTCATTTGGGCTCCTAAATATGACATTACGTAATGATTGTGTTTAATCCTTTTTGAGTGCACTAATGACCATTACCCAAGAAGTTATCTAAGAAAATAAATAAATTAAGAAAATATCTGCGCTAAAATATAATTAGCTCTTGCTCTGAAAGGATAAACAACAGTTGGCCATATTATCCTATAACAATGACATTAAATAAGCGTTTTTATATTTTTTGAAGAGCTCCTTAAATCATGCCCTTAGGCCAGGGGTTCTCAAACGTTTTGAGGCTGGAGAGCCCTTTTGTGATAGAAAATTCATAATCAGAACACACCTTGAGTGAGATCAAATTGCATAGTTCTACTATGCCTTAATAATTCGTGGATGGCTGGACGAACCAAGTCTCTGGCCCTAGGAAGGAACATTTTAAAGGCCCGCCTCTTGGCATCGGAGAGAAAATGTAGCAGTTTTCAAGAAGATTTCATGTAATTTTACAGATTTTGTCGTCATGGGGCAGAAAGATTTTTGTTGTTGTTGCAGCTTAAAACTAATATCCTACAATACTACACATTTTGCCACGAGACAGAGAGAAAATATAAAATTACAGTCCATTTATGTAAAAAAAATATATAGACATTTTTGGAGAACACAAGAAGTATTGAGTTGAAAAGAGAATTGGTGCAGTACTGTGCAAACCAATATCCCTGTAACATGCTGACCAGACTGGACACAACGCGTGCGCGAGCGTTGCAAAATAAATGTTATTCAATCATTGCACCCACACTGCTATCGCGGGCGTCAGCCAACATCTGTGTAGCCAGGCGCTAAAATGGAAATTGCTTCTATTTGTGATGATCAACGAGTCGCAAGTCCAGCCTCTCCCATCTCCTCATTGGTTTTTAGGAGCATATACCCACGTGGGTGATTGAAAGATGAACTTCGGTCCACACTCCGGTAGGTTCTATGAAGTTGGCTGCCAACAGACATATGAAGTCAAAGAAGAAAAAGAAGGCTGAAGGAAGGAGGAGAGATGAAGAGGAACAAATTCGATTTACAGTTTTATCTGTGGATTAATTGACCTCAGGTAAAATAACAACCCAATATTTATATACCAGGACAAATTAGCTAGCAACAGAAAGCTAGCTAGCTAAATTGCCATAAATGTTTAATGCTTTTTCACCTGTCCCCAAATTAATTGGTACAGAGTTTGTTTTGATATTTCAACCTGCGTGTCCTGATCGTTTTGGTGTGGGTGAACAAAATCAACTTGCGCGTGATAACACGTGTGCGGTCTGGTCAACATGTAACAGCATTCCCAGACTGGACGTGCGGGAGCGCCAGCGTGCGCTATCGTGCGCAAATAGATTTTGTCTCCCCACACCCAACGCGATCACCGCACGCAGGTTAAAATATCAAAACACACTCTGAACCAACTATATTAATATGGGGACAGGTCGAAAAGCATGAAACATTTATGGCAATTTAGCTAGCTAGCTTGCAGTTGCTAGCTAATTTGTCCTGGGATATAAATGTTGAGTTGTTATTTTACCTGAAATGCACAAGGTCCTCTACTCCGACAGTTAATCCACACATAAAACGATCAACCAAATTGTTTCTAGTCATCCTTCTTCCAGGTTTTTCTTCTTGGCGATTTGCATCTAACTTTCATAGTATTACCACAACAACAGACCGACCTCAGTTCATCTTTCAATGACCCACGTGGGTATTACCAAGGAGGAGATGGCACGTGGGTATCTGCTTCTATAAACCAATGAGGAGATGGGAGAGGCAGGACTTGCACCGCGTTCAGCGTCACAAATAGGACAGACTTCTATTTTAGCGCCTTGGAAACACAGACGCTCATTGGTGCGAGCGAACAGTGTGGGTGAAATGATTGAATAACATGTATGTGTACATTTCTTTTGTGACGCGAGCTGTGTGGTTAGTATGTAAGCCTCCCAGGCCCACACTGCTCAGGGTTAAGAAATTGCAGATAAATAATTTTAGGGTCGTTCTACCAATTCCACCAAGATTTCACCAAATATTAACATTCTCTCATAAAGAGCACATTTTCAACTTCATAAACAAACATGTATTCCCACCTCAAAAGGTTAAATCAATAAAATAAAATAAACTATATTAAGTGCCTATTAAGTGCAAAATAAGGCAACAGGGTTGACAATATTTTCTTTAATCAACCATAAATCTAATTATGATAGGGGGAACTGAAGCTTGTTGTGTGCAACAGGAAGTGGCAATTGAATGCAAGCATCACAGAAACAGATTACATTGTAAAAACATTTCTAGCCTGTCTGTCTATGGGTAAAAAGGGTTGCCTTGTAATGCTCAGCCCACTCAGTCTTCCACCACAAAACACCAGGAAATGGCCAAAAAGACTAGGACCAGCTCACATGCTTTTACTCTGTGAATTGACTATTAGATGTTCAATGTTTCTTTAAAAAAAAAAATCGTTTCACCCTATTAAAACAAGAGTTCAGTTCACGTAACAGGGTTGACCCATAAAATGAGAGACTGACATAAATGAATCACTATTTATATATAATGAATAATAATCTTTTAGAAATGACTTTGTCAAAGCAACTAAATAACTAGGACTTTACAGTGACGGTGAAACTTTGAGTTCAAATCTTCCTAGAGGTAACACAGGGTTGACCGAGGGACATGTCAAAATGCTGAGTTTTGCCATTTTAGTAAGCCGTTATTCACATTGAAAAAGTCTTATTTATTGAATTCTCCATGTGGCCTATATTAAAGGGCACCTCATTTAATATAACAGGCTTTTAAAAGTCAATATTGGTGCCCTAAAATATCAAAGGGCACATTGTGGAACAACCCATTACATTGTATTGTATTACATACTCTATACATATTTCAAGGATCCCTTGGCCAAAATTAGTTTAATCTGTTAGCGTTACTCATGAAAAAAAATGTTCATGATTTTTTATTTTTTATATGAGTGTACAAAACATTAAGAACGCCTTCCTTTACCACCCTATAGAATAGATTATAAACTGGGTGGTTTGAACCCTGAATGCTGATTGGCTGACAGCCGTGGTATATCAGTCCGTATTCCACCGGTATGACAAAACATGTCTTTTTACTGCTCTAATTCCGTTGGTAAACTGTTTATAACAGCAATAAGGCACCTTGGGGGTTTGTGGTATATGGCCAATATACCACGGCAAAGGGCTGTATCCAGGCACTCCGCGTTGCGTCGTGCTTAAGAACAGCCCTTAGCTGTGGTATATTGGCCATATACCACTCCCCCTCAGACCTTATTGCTTAAATATTTAATTAATCATACATTATATACATCCTGATATTTACCACCCTATAGAATAGAATATATCATACATTATACATGAAATACATCCTGACACCAGGGCGTAGGGTGTCAGGGCGTAGGGTGTCAGGGCGTAGGGTGTCAGCGAATAGGGTGTTATTTGGGATGCAGAGACTAGGGTGTCAGGGAATAGAGTGTCAGGGAATAGAGTGTCAGGGAATAGGCTGTCAGAGCGTAGGGTGTCAGGGAATAGGGTGTCAGGGAATAGGGTGTCAGGGAATAGGGTGTCAGGGAATAGGCTGTCAGAGCGTAGGGTGTCAGGGAATAGGGTGTCAGGGAATAGGGTGTCAGAGCGTAGGGTGTCAGGGAATAGGGTGTCAGGGAATAGGGTGTCAGGGAATAGGGTGTCAGGGCGTAGAGTGTCAGCGAATAGGGTGTCAGGGCGTAGGGTGTCAGGGCATAGAGTGTCAGCGAATAGGGTGTTATTTGGGATGCAGAGACTAGGGTGTCAGGGAATGGAGTGTCAGGGAATAGAGTGTCAGGGAATAGGGTGTCATTTGGGATGCAGAGACTAGGGTGTCAGGGAATGGAGTGTCAGCGTATAGAGTGTAATTTGGGATGCAGAGACTAGGGTGTCAGGGAATGGAGTGTCAGGGTATAGAATGTAATTTGGGATGCAGAGACTAGGGTGTCAGGGAATGGAGTGTCAGGGTATAGAGTGTAATTTGGGATGCAGAGACTAGGGTGTCAGGAAATGGAGTGTCAGGGAAGAGGGTGTTATTTGGGATGCAGAGAAAAAATGAAATCTCCACTGTTACATGCTAGAGGTGGATCACAACGCACTTCCTACACTTTTCATTGAAGCACGCTTGACATCATCACATTGTAAATCCCCTCATATAACACACGATTCCCTCTCTGCAATCAACCTTAACCTTGAGTTATGGCACAGCTACCTCTGGCAATCACATTAAAAGCCACATTTCTTTACATTCGCACAAAGGGACCACATTTAGCAATCTCCCTAATTTAACCAGACTGATAAATTGTAGAGCTACAGCCTGGTCTCTACAGCCATAGAGGAGAGGTCTCTGTGTCCTTGCATCAGCAGCCATTGTCCATGGTGACATATTATTATAGGCATTAGCTCTGCGTTTGGTAAGACATCAACGATTACAATGTCAAATGCATTTTAACCTGGGAGTCCAGTCTTTACTACAGGTAAAACGCCTCAAATACGTATTGAGCTTCTACTGCATTGAAATATATGACCATATGTTAAAACGTATTACTGTGAATGAACCATCAATATCATCGGTGACCCCAAGGTCAAGGTTACTGGTTTTCAGCAATGGACACCGAATATTTCCCATTGTCCGTTTCTGAGCTCGGTTGTACATTGTACTGTAAGTGTCAGAAGATTATCACAGTGGTATAAGGAGAGTAAACATATTCTCTGTAGTGCTTTGGGAAAAAGGTCCTTTCATTTCATTAATCAAAACCTCCATACGGCTCCAATATTAAAATCAATGACTTAATTTATTCAGGGGGAGAAAAATGAACTTGTCACTGGACATAATTGTATGCTCATGGAAGAAGAAGAGAGAGAGAGAGAGAGAGAGAGCCTGCGTGTTTTGAGTTATAGAGATCTATCAGGAAATAATGATCAAAATACATGGGCTCATGGGGTATGTATGTGTGTGTGTGTGTGTGTGTGTGTGTGTGTGTGTGTGTGTGTGTGTGTGTGTGTGTGTGTGTGTGTGTGTGTGTGTGTGTGTGTGTGTGTATGTGTGTGTGTGTGTGTGTGTGTATGTGTGTGTGTGTGTGTGTGTGTGTGTGTGTGTGTGTGTGTGTGTGTGTGTGTGTGTGTGTGTGTGTGTGTGTGTGTGTGTGTGTGTGTGTGTGTGTGTGTGTGTGTGTGTATGTATGTGTGTGTGTGTGTGTGTGTGTGTGTGTGTGTGTGTGTGTGTGTGTGTGTGTGTGTGTGTGTGTGTGTGTGTGTGTGTGTGTGTGTATGTGTGTGTGTGTGTGTGTGTGTGTGTGTGTGTGTGTGTGTGTGTGTTTGGTCACTATAGACAATATATATTCCAGAGTTTGAAGAGACAGCCAGACAAACAAACCAGAGTTAGGTTACCACACCATATGGCTGAGATTTATAAATACACTGAAAGTCTTCAGCTCCTCTCCACCCAACTACAGAGTGAGACCTGGCTCGTTATTCCCCTGTGCTGAACTAATACCTCTCTGCCCTAAGCCAGGAGATGCCCTCTGCTGTGAACTACAGCACAGAGACTGTATCATGAATAATACATGAGAAACAACTGCTTGTTTTATTGGTCAGATAAGGATACTACTACATTTCCCTCAGGTGAAACATTTAAAATGCATTCTGGGGATTATAGTGGAAGTTGAAAGTTTAGAGGTATCACAACAACACATCTTGATGTTTGATTGGTGTTTTGTAATTCTGCATGGGGTGGGTGTCGCTTTTGCTCTTTCACCGATATCTAGGAAATGTCAAAGTTATCCTTCTTGTTGTCATATTGTGCTGCATGTTTTTTTCTTCTGTTTACTGGATTAGGGTTGTGCTCTGTCGGAAACGCTAAGATTAAAATAAAAAAAAACTCTATTCATCACCTTGTGTAGTCAGGCTATATTATGATCTACAGCACATTGAGTGAAAAATATATTTATGAGGAGTTATATGTGGTCTAGGAGTCAGAGGGTCATTCGTGTCATTTTATCAATTTCAAGACAAAACACTCATGGGGTTCAGAATGTTACAGACTTCCTTGCAAGGCTCACTGGTAGCTCACATGTACAGTCGTGGCCGAAAGTTTTGAAAATGATACAAATATAAATTTTCACAAAGTTTGCTGCCTCAGTTTGTATAATGGCAATTTGCATATACTCCAGAATGTTATGAAGAGTGATCAGATGAATTGCAATTAATTGCAAAGTCCCTCATTGCCATGCAAATGAACTGAATCCCCATAAAACATTTCCACTGCATTTCAGCCCTGCCAAAAAAGGACCAGCTGACATCATGTCAGTGATTCCCTCGTTAACACAGGTATGTGTTGACGAGGACAAGGCTGGAGATCACTCTGTCATGCTGATTGAGTTCAGTAACAGACTGGAAGCTTCAAAAGGAGGGTGGTGCTTGGAATCATTGTTCTTCCTCTGTCAACCATGGTTACCTGCAAGGAAACACGTGCCGTCATCATTGCTTTGCACAAAAAGGGCTTCAGAGGCAAGGATATTGCTGCCAGTAAGATTGCACCTAAATCAACCATTTATCGGATCATCAAGAACTTCAAGGAGAGCGGTTCAATTGTTGTGAAGAAGGCTTCAGGGCACCCAAGAAAGACCAGCAAGCGCCAGAACCGTCTCCTAAAGTTGATTCAGCTGCGGGATCGGGGCACCACCAGTACAGAGCTTGCTCAGGAATGGCAGCAGGCAAGTTGGGGTGCATCTGCACGCACAGTGAGGCGAAGACATTATGGAGGATGGCCTGGTGTCAAGAAGGGCTGTAAAGAAGCCACTTCTCTCCAGGAAAAACATCAGGGACAGACTGATATTCTGCAAAAGGTACAGGGATTGGAATGCTGAGGACTGCGGTCATTTTCTCTGATGAATCCTATTTCCGATTGTTTGAGGCATCCGGAAAAAAGCTTGTCCGGAGAAGACAAGGTGAGCGCTACCTTCAAGGAGAGCGGTTCTGTGTCATGTGTCATGCCAACAGTAAAGCATCCTGAGACCATTCATGTGTGGGGTTGCCTCTCAGCCAAGGGAGTGGGCTCACTCACAATTTTGCCTAAGAACACAGCCGTGAATAAAGAATGGTACCAACACATCCTCCAAGAGCAACTTCTCCCAACCATCCAGGAACAGTTTGGTGATGAACAATGCCTTTTCCAGCATGATGGAGCACCTTGCCATGAGGCAAAAGTGATAACTAAGTGGCTTGGGGAACAAAACATCAATATTTCCATGGCCAGGAAACTCCCCAGACCTTAATCCCATTGAGAACTTGTGATCAATCCTCAACAGGTGGGTGGACAAACAAAAACCCACAGATTCTGACAAACTCCAAGCATTGATTATGCAAGAATGGGCTGCCATCAGTCAGGATGTGGCCCAGAAGTTAATTGACAGCATGCCAGGGAGGATTGCAGAGGTCTTGAAATAGAAAAGGGTCAACACTGCAAATATTGACTCGTTGCATCAACTTGTCAATAAAAGCCTTTGACACTTATGAAATGCTTGCAATTATATTTCAGTATTTCATACTAACATCTGACAAAAAAATATCTAAAGACACTGAAGCAGCAAACTTTGTGGAAATTCTCAAAACTTTTGGCCTGTACGACTGTACAATTTAGGAAAAACACTTCTAACATACTGTAGCATTATCTGTTTCTGTTCATGTGTTGGGATCAGTGGAGGGGATTCTCAGTCACTGATTATAGGTCACAGTGGAGGGGATTCTCAGTCACTGATTACAGGTCACATTGGAGGGGATTCTCAGTGACTGATTACAGGTCACATTGGAGGGGATTCTCAGTGACTGATTACAGGTCACAGTGGAGGGGATTCTCAGTGACTGATTACAGGTCACAGTGGAGGGGATTCTCAGTCACTGATTATAGGTCACAGTGGAGGGTATTCTCAGTCACTGATTACAGGTCACATTGGAGGGGATTCTCAGTGACTGATTACAGGTCACATTGGAGGGGATTCTCAGTCACTGATTACAGGTCACAGTGGAGGGGATTCTCAGTGACTGATTACAGGTCACAGTGGAGGGGATTCTCAGTGACTGATTAAAGGTCACAGTGGAGGGGATTCTCAGTGACTGATTACAGGTCACATTGGAGGGGATTCTCAGTGACTGATTACAGGTCACAGGGGAGGGGATTCTCAGTGACTGATTACAGGTCACAGTGAAGGGGATTCTCAGTCATTGATTATGAGTCACAGCGGAGGGAATTGTCAGTTACTGATTTTAGGTTATTGATTATCATAGTCATTGATTATAGGTCACAGTGAACGTAAATGATCAGTCATTGATTATAGGTCACAGTGAACGTAAATGATCAGTCATTGATTATAGGTCACAGTGTGAGCTACAGTATGTATTTGACTCTGATTGCTGATATCAGAGGAAGCTGGACCTGTGAATTAACATCATGGATCAGAATATGCAGCCCTGCTGAACCCTGTTGGCATAAGGAATAACAAGGTATGTAGCCCTGCTGACATAAGGAATAACAAGGTATGTAGTGGTGTGGGGGCTGTGCTTTGGCAAAGTGGGTGGGGTTATATCCTTCCTGTTTGGTCCTGTCCGGGGGTTTCATCGGATGGGGCCACAGTGTCTCCTGACCCCTCCTGTCTCAGCCTCCAGTATTTTTGCTGCAGTAGTTTATGTGTCGGGGGGCTAGGGTCAGTTTGTTATATCTGGAGTACTTCTCCTGTCTTATCCAGTGTCCTGTGTGAATTTAAGTATGCTCTCTCTAATTCTCTTTCTCTTTCTCTCTTCTCTCGGAGGACCTGAGCCCTAGGACCATGCCTCAGGATGACCTGGCATGATGACTCCTTGCTGTCCCCAGTCCACCTGGCTGTGCTGCTGCTCCAGTTTCAACTGTTCTGCCTGAGGCTATGGAACCCTGACCTGTTCACGGGACGTGCTACCTTTCCCAGACCTGCTGTTTTTAACTCTCTAGAGACAACAGGAGCGGTAGAGATACTCTTAATGATCGGCTATGAAAAGCCAACTGACATTTACTCCTGAGGTGCTGACTTGTTGCACCCTCGACAACTACTGTGATTATTAGTATTTGACGATGCTGAACATCTGAACACCATGTTCTGTTATAATCTCCACCCGGCACAGCCAGAAGAGGACTGGCCGCCCCTCATAGCCTGGTTCCTCTCTTGGTTTCTTCCTAGGTTCTGGCCTTTCTAGGGAGTTTTTCCTAGCCACCGTGCTTCTACACCTGCATTGCTTGCTGTTTTGGGTTTTAGGCTGGGTTTCTGTACAGCACTTTGAGATATCAGCTGATGTAAGAAGGGCTATATAAATACATTTGATTTGATTTGATTTGTGGCCCTACTGATATAAGGAATAACAAGGTATGTAGCCCTGCTGATATAAGGAATAACAAGGTATGTAGCCCTACTGACATAAGGAATAACAAGGTATGTAGTCCTGCTGAACCCTGCTGACATAAGGAATAACAAGGTATGTAGCCCTACTGACATAAGGAATAACAAGGTATGTAGCCCTACTGACATAAGGAATAACAAGGTATGTAGCCCTGCTGACATAAGGAATAACAAGGTATGTAGCCCTGCTGACATAAGGAATAACAAGGTATGTAGCCCTACTGACATAAGGAATAACAAGGTATGTAGCCCTGTTGACATAAGGAATAACAAGGTATGTAGCCCTACTGACATAAGGAATAACAAGTTATGTAGCCCTACTGACATAAGGAATAACAAGGTATGTAGCCCTACTGACATAAGGAATAATAAGGTATATAGCCCTGCTGACATAAGGAATAATAAGGTATGTAGCCCTGCTGACATAGGGAATAGAAGGTATGTAGCCCTGCTGACATAAGGAATAACAAGTTATGTAGCCCTGCTGACATAAGGAATAACAAGGTATGTAGCCCTACTGACATAAGGAATAGCAAGGTATGTAGCCCTGCTGACATAAGGCATAACAAGGTATGTAGCCCTGCTGACATAAGGAATAACAAGGTATGTAGCCCTGTTGACATAAGGAATAACAAGGTGTGTAGCCCTACTGACATAAGGAATAACAAGGTATGTAGCCCTGCTGAACCCTGTTGACATAAGGAATAACAAGGTATGTAGCCCTACTGACATAAGGAATAACAAGGTATGTAGCCCTACTGACATAAGGAATAACAAGGTATGTATCCCTACTGACATAAGGAATAACAAGGTATGTATCCCTGCTGAACCCTGTTGACATAAGGAATAACAAGGTATGTAGCCCTACTGACATAAGGAATAATAAGGTATGTAGCCCTACTGACATAAGGAATAACAAGGTATGTAGCCCTGCTGACATAAGGAATAACAAGGTATGTAGCCCTGCTGACATAGGGAATAGAAGGTATGTAGCCCTGCTGACATAAGGAATAACAAGGTATGTAGCCCTGCTGACATAAGGAATAACAAGGTATGTAGCCCTGCTGACATAAGGAATAACAAGGTATGTAGCCCTGCTGACATAGGGAATAGAAGGTATTTGTGGTGTCATGGCTTCTGTCTATTATTCTGAGAAACAACAACCTGTCCATTAAACTCCATTGGATTTCACCCTTGAATGGATATGAGGTGTGTCTATGAGTATTACTTGTTAAATACTTTATTACATAATGGTAATACTGAGTTGCATGTACAATATTACTGAGCTAACACACAGTGGAGGTTACTGAATAGTTTGAGACATTTTACTTTGGGGTTTTGTTGAAGCACAATCCAAACCTTATCTTTCAGTTCGTTACGGTACATACTGTTCTGTTTGTCAGTGTTTTAACAGACGTCCACTGACCAACTAGTTGAACCCCTACACAGTAATAAACTGAATTTGCCTCACCTTGCACTCTAGAGAGGACTGAACTCACTGACAACGTTACCAGCATCAGTTTCAATCACTACGTAATAATGAACTTAATAAACTTACCTTTCCCTGTGTAGGAATCCTGCAGCCAATAAGGACACCCAAAGCAGTACCAGTGAAATGGAATACAGCTGTCGTCAGGCTCCCCATTTCTGTACCAGTGAACAGGAATCCTGTAGCCATAAGGCTGCCCATAGTAGTAATGGTGAACAGGAGTCCTGTAGCCATAAGGCTGCCCATAGTAGTGATGGTGAACAGGAGTCCTGTAGCCATAAGGCTGCCCATAGTAGTGATGGTGAACAGGAATCTATCAGCCATAAGGCTGCCCATAGTATTAATGGTGAACAGGAATCTATCAGCCATAAGGCTGCCCATAGTAGTGATGGTGAACAGGAGTCCTGTAGCCATAAGGCTGCCCATAGTAGTAATGGTGAACAGGAGTCCTGTAGCCATAAGGCTGCCCATAGTAGTAATGGTGAACAGGAATCTATCAGCCATAAGGCTGCCCATAGTAGTGATGGTGAACAGGAGTCCTGTAGCCATAAGGCTGCCCATAGTAGTAATGGTGAACAGGAGTCATGTAGCCATAAGGCTGCCCATAGTAGTAATGGTGAACAGGAGTCTATCAGCCATAAGGCTGCCCATAGTAGTAATGGTGAACAGGAGTCCTATAGCCATAAGGCTGCCCATAGTAGTAATGGTGAACATGAATCTATCAGCCATAAGGCTGCCCATAGTAGTAATGGTGAACAGGAATCTGTCAGCCATAAGGCTGCCCATAGTAGTAATGGTGAACAGGAATCTATCAGCCATGAGGCTGCCCATAGTAGTAATGGTGAACAGGAATCTATCAGCCATAAGGCTGCCCATAGTAGTAATGGTGAACAGGAGTCCTATAGCCATAAGGCTGCCCATAGTAGTGATGGTGAACATGAATCTATCAGCCATAAGGCTGCCCATAGTAGTAATGGTGAACAGGAGTCCTATAGCCATAAGGCTGCCCATAGTAGTAATGGTGAACAGGAATTCTGTAGCCATAAGGCTGCCCATAGTAGTAATGGTGAACAGGAATCTATCAGCCATAAGGCTGCCCATAGTAGTAATGGTGAACAGGAATCTATCAGCCATAAGGCTGCCCATAGTAGTGATGGTGAACAGGAATCGATCAGCTATAAGGCTGCCGATAGTAATGATGGTGAACAGGAATCCTGTAGCTATATGGCTGCCCATAGTAGTAATGGTGAACAGGAATCTATCAGCCATAAGACTGCCCATAGTAGTAATGGTGAACAGGAATCTATCAGCCATAAGGCTGCCCATAGTAGTAATGGTGAACAGGAGTCCTATAGCCATAAGGCTGCCCATAGTAGTGATGGTGAACAGGAATCCTGTAGCCATAAGGCTGCCCATAGTAGTGATGGTGAACAGGAATCCTGTAGCCATAAGGCTGCCCATAGTAGTAATGGTGAACAGGAATCCTGTAGCCATAAGGCTGCCCATAGTAGTAATGGTGAACAGGAATCTATCAGCCATAAGGCTGCCCATAGTAGTAATGGTGAACAGGAATCTATCAGCCATAAAGCTGCCCATAGTAGTGATGGTGAACAGGAATCTATCAGCCATAAAGCTGCCCATAGTAGTGATGGTGAACATGAATCTATCAGCCATAAGGCTGCCCATAGTAGTAATGGTGAACAGGAGTCCTATAGCCATAAGCCTGCCCATAGTAGTAATGGTGAACAGGAATTCTGTAGCCATAAGGCTGCCCATAGTAGTAATGGTGAACAGGAATCTATCAGCCATAAGGCTGCCCATAGTAGTAATGGTGAACAGGAATCTATCAGCCATAAGGCTGCCCATAGTAGTGATGGTGAACAGGAATCGATCAGCTATAAGGCTGCCGATAGTAATGATGGTGAACAGGAATCCTGTAGCTATATGGCTGCCCATAGTAGTAATGGTGAACAGGAATCTATCAGCCATAAGACTGCCCATAGTAGTAATGGTGAACAGGAATCTATCAGCCATAAGGCTGCCCATAGTAGTAATGGTGAACAGGAGTCCTATAGCCATAAGGCTGCCCATAGTAGTGATGGTGAACAGGAATCCTGTAGCCATAAGGCTGCCCATAGTAGTAATGGTGAACAGGAATCCTGTAGCCATAAGGCTGCCCATAGTAGTAATGGTGAACAGGAATCTATCAGCCATAAGGCTGCCCATAGTAGTAATGGTGAACAGGAATCTATCAGCCATAAAGCTGCCCATAGTAGTGATGGTGAACAGGAATCTATCAGCCATAAGGCTGCCCATAGTAGTGATGGTGAACAGGAATCTATCAGCCATAAGGCTGCCCATAGTAGTAATGGTGAACAGGAATCTATCAGCCATAAGGCTGCCCATAGTAGTAATGGTGAACAGGAGTCCTATAGCCATAAGGCTGCCCATAGTAGTGATGGTGAACAGGAATCCTGTAGCCATAAGGCTGCCCATAGTAGTAATGGTGAACAGGAATCCTGTAGCCATAAGGCTGCCCATAGTAGTAATGGTGAACAGGAATCTATCAGCCATAAGGCTGCCCATAGTAGTAATGGTGAACAGGAATCTATCAGCCATAAAGCTGCCCATAGTAGTGATGGTGAACAGGAATCTATCAGCCATAAGGCTGCCCATAGTAGTGATGGTGAACAGGAATCTATCAGCCATAAGGCTGCCCATAGTAGTGATGGTGAACAGGAATCCTGTAGCCATAAGGCTGCCCATAGTAGTAATGGTGAACAGGAATCTATCAGCCATAAGGCTGCCCATAGTAGTAATGGTGAACAGGAATCTATCAGCCATAAGGCTGCCCATAGTAGTAATGGTGAACAGGAATCCTGTAGCCATAAGGCTGCCCATAGTAGTAATGGTGAACAGGAATCTATCAGCCATAAGGCTGCCCATAGTAGTGATGGTGAACAGGAGTCCTGTAGCCATGAGGCTGCCCATAGTAGTAATGGTGAACAGGAGTCCTGTAGCCATAAGGCTGCCCATAGTAGTAATGGTGAACAGGAATCTATCAGCCATAAGGCTGCCCATAGTAGTAATGGTGAACAGGAATCTATCAGCCATAAGGCTGCCCATAGTAGTAATGGTGAACAGGAATCTATCAGCCATAAGGCTGCCCATAGTAGTAATGGTGAACAGGAATCTATCAGCCATAAGGCTGCCCATAGTAGTAATGGTGAACAGGAGTCCTGTAGCCATAAGGCTGCCCATAGTAGTAATGGTGAACAGGAATCTATCAGCCATAAGGCTGCCCATAGTAGTAATGGTGAACAGGAGTCCTGTAGCCATAAGGCTGCCCATAGTAGTAATGGTGAACAGGAGTCCTGTAGCCATAAGGCTGCCCATAGTAGTAATGGTGAACAGGAGTCCTGTAGCCATAAGGCTGCCCATAGTAGTAATGGTGAACAGGAATCTATCAGCCATAAGGCTGCCCATAGTAGTAATGGTGAACAGGAGTCCTGTAGCCATAAGGCTGCCCATAGTAGTAATGGTGAACAGGAGTCCTGTAGCCATGAGGCTGCCCATAGTAGTAATGGTGAACAGGAGTCCTGTAGCCATAAGGCTGCCCATAGTAGTAATGGTGAACAGGAATCTATCAGCCATAAGGCTGCCCATAGTAGTAATGGTGAACAGGAATCTATCAGCCATAAGGCTGCCCTTAGTAGTAATGGTGAACAGGAGTCTTGTCAGCGGTTTTCAATCTACAGGTCACACTTTAGGAAGGTTTTTGTATGGGTTTAAACTGAACACTTCACTTCCTACCCAGTTAGAAAATGTCAACATTAGTCAATGAACAATGGCCACGGTGTGAATAATGTCTATCCAGACGTTATCAGGTTCTCTATAGCAGTACCAGTGAATAGGAATGCTGTCATTAGCTCTCTGTCAGGGTGATAATTGGCAAGGTCAGCTGCAGTTGACATGTGCTTGTCCTGCTAAATGCTATCAAACAGATCTGAACAGCCCAGAGGGAGGAGAGGAGAGGAGAGGAGAGGAGCTCCTGGCTAGCTGGCCGGGAACGCTTGCTGAATCAGTAACTGCCTCGTCCACACTTTCCAATCTACCTCTAGACTGTAAGGAGTAGATACAGTTTAGCTGTAGCTAGATACTCATGTTTCAGACATGTACTGTAGTTGATACATACTGCTACATAACAGTTAGTGTAAAACATTCTCATTCGAGTTGGTGGAATGTGACATATATAGTATAGTATTTTTGGTCACACTGTGGATGTGTGATATGTCACATACATATAGAATTAGGAAACCCGAGGCTCGGCCTTATGGGCTATATGAAGGCAGCTTTGAATGGTTATTTTCCTCTTTCCTCCTCTGTCTATATTGTTCTAAGGCCGCCTCAGCCCATCTGGATTCCCCTGGGGGCAGAACTAACAGATGTAGCAAGCAGGAAGTCCATCTCAACCAGAGAAAAGCTGCGTCGTGCATGTTTTTACTCTGAAAATCATGCAGCTACTTGATGAGTCATCAAGCAAACAGTGCTTTTGTAGGGAATTTTATTTGCATGCTATATGTAAATATTTGTCCCTGATAAATACTAATTTCCCCTTGCAAAACAATGTAATGTCCCCTTTGCAATTCCTTTGTGACTTATGTTATCTTGGTTCTAGGCCATGTAGCAAGGCAACATATATTAATCTATTTAATGATTTTCCCACAATCCTTTGTGTTATAGGGAAATTAATAAGCCATACATAAAATAATAATTTGACTATAGTATAGCTATTATATGCATGTGTAAATAGTGGAATCTATATGTTGCCTATAGGCTTATAGGTCTGTATTGTTGTGGGGGATCCACCTTAGGAGGTGACCAAAATGTCTCCACATATACTGTATGTGTACTTGTGTCTGTACAGTACTCATTTGACAGTTTGTATTTGCGTGCCCTGAGTTATTTAAATGACATCTGAGTCATTTAAACTAAATAATATTAAAGACATGCTCCGGTACTTTGGAGACTAAGAAAGTATTTTTCAACCTCCCACTTTGGGCTGGATGTGTCAATGTGTTGTTCACACACACAATCTTTGAGCAGAACTACTGTTTTACCTCAGATAATCTTTGAGCAGAACAGGAAATCCTAGTTTGAAAGTGACTGTTTTCCCTCCATTTCCCCTTACGTGAGTCAGCCTCCTAGCAATTCGAGTTCAGCCAATGAGCTTCAGCGCCACGCATTTGAGTGACAGCTAGCAAGAAGCTTGCCCCAGTGTTATCCAATGAAGTTGCAGGGCGGGCACAACGGCTCAGTGGACACAGCAGAGAGCGAGAGAGAGAGGGAAAGGGAAAACCTGGTCAGTTGCACAACTGAATGCATTCAACCGAAATGTGTCTTCCGTATTTAACCCAACCCTTCTGAATCAGAGAGGTGCGGGGGGCTGCCTTAACCTTAATCGACGTCCATGTCATCAGTGCACAGGGGAGAATTTGTTGCTGTTCGGGGTTAAATGCTCAAGGGCAGAACGGCAGATTTTTCCACCTTGCAGGCTTTGCAATTGAAACCAGTGACCTTTCGTTTTCGGAGACCACTTTTGGCTCGTGAGTGTTACTTTCAGAACTACTGGCTAAAAAGTACACACAAGTACCAGATAATCTCTTTAAGTTCCACAGACAATTTTTTGGTTTACTCATCTTTTCAGTCAAATTTTTACTTAAACGTAAATTTTTTTAGTTGGCCCAAAGCTCCAACATATTGTGTTTGCTCAAATGGTCTCATATGTTCATCCTACTACAAATTATTATTTGGCATCTTAGCTAAAAAAAAAGGCTGTGGAACTAGTTACACACACAGTGTTTTACCATATAATATTTTCAGCTTACATATTTGACACACGTGATTGCATTGTGCATGTTCATTTATATGGTAATTCAAATTTGAAATGTCCTCACCTGGGATTTGAACTAATAACCTCTTGGTTCACAGCATTCCAATCTTCCTGCTACGCCACCATGTCTGTGTCAAGAACTGATTTCACCTGTATTGCTACACACTGCATTTCAAAGTAAATCTCAGCTCTGTTAAAAGTACACTCATAAAAACTATTTTATTTCTCATTCAGGAGTACTACTAAAACAGAGTAATATGCACCACCAACATTAGACACCTTTACAGAAAAACCTCATATTACTTAAATATGTCAATCAATGAATCAATGAAGAGAGAATAGTCAGATGAACTGATAAATGACACAGACATGCATAGTGGTTTAGCAGGAAGACTGGAAGGCCATCATCAAAGAGGTTGAGAGTTTAAATTCCAGATGAGGACACGTTGAATAATAACTAAATAGTTTTAGTTCAGGTAAAGCTTGGACTGAAAAGTTGAGTCAACTAAAACAAAACTGTGGAACCACTTACTGAATAACAACTAGTTGAAACAACTAGACTTGTGGGTGCGTTTGTTTTTACACTCTGTCTCTAAACAACTCAACTTGCAATATGTCATTATTAGTGGGAGGTTGAGAAGCAATGATGTGTTTTTGTATTTTGTATTTATATTGATGTTGTATACAGATGTGGTACACGGCTCTTAATCAGCCTGTTGCAGGATAACTTTCCTGCAGGACACTGTAAACGTGTAGTGTACATGTATTTGAAGATGATTCAAATCAAAATAATCCACCCATTTGTATGTGATGTTTAGGCCTACTTGTCACCAGTAGCTGTGTGTGGGTAAAATCAAAGGGGGATATAGTGATATATATATATATATATATATATAGTGATATACTGTATATATATATATAGTGATATACTGTGATATATAGGCCGAGACAATAAGAAGACACAGTTGCAGAATAAATTCAACCACACCTTCTTTTTTTTTTACCGGAGAACCACCTCTGTCCAGGGAAGTCCACAAAACATATTGCAGGTAACCTAACACTTACATGACCTAAAGTGTGGTCAAGGAAGTTAATGTTTCCAACATTTTGGAAACATTATCATCTTTTATGAATGTAAGCTAAATATAATGTGTCTGTCCATGGTTCTGATTTCTGTGTGCGTGTGTGTGTGTGTGTGCAGGTGTGCGTGTGTGTGCATGTTCGTGCAAGTAGAAAAAACATGTTGATTCACCGTACTTGTAGAGAACTGCCAATGCCATCCTCCTCAGTTTCATGTTGATGAAAAGGTCTATCACTCTGTTGTACAGGACACACTTTTAGTTTTTGCTGTCCTAGGCTACCTGGCTAAAATGCTTGCTCTCTAGATTTAACTTCCTTTCATGGGCAACGTTGGCTGGTTAACATTAGCCTTCTACATCTGGCTACATATTGAACTTCCATTCTCTCAGGCCAGGGGCACAATGTGTGAATTAATGGTGGGATCAGAATTGACATTACAAGTGTCATCATTGGCCAGTACAGAGAATGAAGTAAAACCACAAGACCAAATCCCTATCTCCATCCATGGCTAATTTAGGAAAGGAACTACTTTAGCTAGCTAGCCTCTGGAGGACAACAACACAACGAGATGCAACAATTCAAGTTGTTTCTGTCAATGACGTCTGCACTCGATGTGATTTGATAGGAGTGAAGCCAAATCTAAACTGGCTTCCCTTTTTGGTGCGCCAGGACCATTCACAGTTGAGCTCTCTCAGTTTACCTCAATTCTGATTGGCTATTATTACATTTTTTTTTATCAAGGTAGGCCAAATGCTCGCTGGCTTCCCTTGCATTCAATGCTACGGGTGGCAACAATGTCATACTCTTTTGGACCAGACAGCATCAGTTAGATGGCCTACACATACAGAGACAGAGGGGCACTGCTTTGCTCGCTTGGACGCTTTCTCCGGTGAGATACACTCAGCCTCTTGCCAATTGAAGGCAAATTATGAAACACAGAGAGACAGAAGATACATTTGTATTTTATTTTGTTTTGGGGAAGCTTGGCTTCCCTTGGCATTCATGAATACACACCACTGCTGGTCACACACACAAGTGTTAGCTAGCTACATGCTAATGTCCGGTTGGCTACTTCATTCATCCAGTGTCTGTTCTGTTTGATCAGTTAGTTTATAGCTAACAGAAACATACTTTACAACACAGAGAGAGCGATGAATCGCTATCTCACTGTCAAGATGGCCGCCAGTCTCTCTTCTCTCTTGCCCAGAGAGGGGGTGATGTCATAGTAGCAGGTTGTGGAGGGAGTGGAAGGCTGTCTGCTAATTACAGTGAGTGCTTTGTTCTGCATTCCTTTAGTGATCTGTGTGCCTCGCACTGCCTCACTGTTCTTGACATTCACATCAATAGCAGTTTGAGGATGATGCATTCTCTGCAGCACCAACATCACATCTCAAACCACCATGCACCTTCCCCCCCTCCCTCATCCTGACTGACTGATTAGAAATTCTACTACTATTTGTTATGTAAGCGAGGGCTACATATGGTGAAAGGTCAGAGAAGGAGAAATCTGTTGCTGATACAAAACTGTAAGAGGTACCAGTAGGCTAAGATACAGTAGTAGCAACATCTACCGTAGCAACAGCTGTCGTAAGATTCTGTCGACATATTATTTTTGCTGAATCCTAATTTAAATTCATTTTAATAAGAGATTTCAACTTCCGGTTGTCAAGACATTTTAGTTGACAACCATTGGCACACGTAGACCGCTCCTGTATACTGATCTTCCTAGAGGCTGCATAGAGGGTTCCCATAGTTTAACCACATAACAGGCCTGGTCTGAAAGGAATTGAGACATGTACAGGTGTTTAATCAACATGCATAGCAATGTTTTAAATAGAAAACAAATAAAGGAGAAATAAGATAGCAAAAATGGCATGTACGTATTGTTTAGGGGCGGCAGGGTAGCCTAGTGGTTAGTTCAAATCCCCGAGCTGACAAGGTACAAATCTGTCGTTCTGCCCCTGAACAGGCAGTTAACCCACTGTTTGTAGGCCGTCATTGAAAATAAGAATTTGTTCTTAACTAACTTGCCTAGTTAAATAAAGGTAACGTTTAGTGTTGTCTCTCTACTCTACTTCCACTCTGAAAGTATTGGCTAAACAGTTTGAAGGGTGATGAGTGTTATACAGAGGATTGCATTTCCTGGTTTCTTTCCTTTTGCGATTGACTTCACTTGTGAGCCTCCCCTCACCCTGTCTTAGATCGTGATGCTGAGTGATAAATTACACCCTGAGATTAAAGCAATTTACCGTACGGAATGAAACAGCTTCATCGCTGTGGCCCCTCGTCTTATCAATATCAGGGACTTTGCTGTGAATTATACTTTGATCATGGCAGCAATCTATGTTCCCATTAGTTCCCAAGCCAAGACTAGACTGGTGGAAAATTGTACAAGCAACTGTCTGTGTGAAAGATTGCAAATGTCAAATAGATATTTCCTCCAGAGAGAGAGAGAGGCAGTGTTAACAAGGGCCGGATCTGGCGCACTTACATCACATTCACTGCTGTAGTTGAAGGAATCCAAGAGAGGAGGGAGAAAATTAACATGAGATGCTCCAGTACATATGAAAACATTTTTAATCAGATTAGTCACGTCTGTTTCAACAAATATGTTTAAGTGCATCTTTAAAGGGGAATATTATACTTCCGAAACAACTGGGGCTAGGTTATATCCCAAATGATACCCTATTTCTTATTTAGTCCACTACTTTCGACCAGTGTTCTATTGGGTCCTGGTCTAAAGTAGTGCACTTACAAAAAGGGAATATAGAGTGCCGTTTGAGATGCAGCCTAGTCTGTATCCATTGGGTAGCAACAATACGTAACAATAGTTTCTCAACGGCCTAGTTAATATATTTATAAGATGCTTGGAATGACTGGTCAAGCATATCACTGTGATCTAGAGTAACCTCCACCAATTCTACGATCCTTCTGGTCACGAGAGGACCGAGCACTTGATGTTGTGCGGTTGTTATTTCCTAACATTTGCGACAGTAGTGACCAATAATAGTAGGTTTTGCACAGATATATTCTTCAATAACAGAGCGCTATGAATGGTTGCTTTTAACGGAGAAAATGGTTGTGAATACTATTGTGGTGTGCCACTGTGGTGGTGTTCTGTAGTACATGATGTTATTGTTTATCAGAGGACACACAGAAAGGAAAGAGACTGAGCCCTGAGGTAGTGATACTGTATTAGGCCAACGTGTTGACTCCCCTGGAATGACACTGTTGTAGTGTCCCAAATGGCACCCTATTCCCTTTAGGGTGCACTACTTCTGACCAGGGACCATAGGAAATAGGGTGTCATTTGGGACACTACAACAGTGTCATTACCCATAGGGCTCTGGTCAAAAGTAGTGGACTAAATAAGGAATACCATTTGGGACACGGGCTGTATCAAGAAACCTTCCAGGGACCTTTTTTAAAATTCAATTTCTTTAATATCTTGGCCAAAATAGGCCTTGCAGATACAAGTGTCTTTTTTCTCTTCCCTTGCCTGCTATCAGGGAAATGCCTCGACAAGAAAGCAAGCTTCTCCATAGATGAAAAAGCTACTGTAGTCTACTGTACTCACTTGATATAGCAATAACACTTGATTTACTGTACTCACTTGATATAGCAATAACACTTGATTTACTGTACTCACTTGATATAGCATAAACACTAGATTTTCGACAACATTGAATGGATTTACATTAAATGTAGCAATTTATGATACATTTCTATATCAGATAATCAAGTTTTTTTTTAAAGATGACAATACATTCAGACTATACTTTCCCGTTATTTTATAAATGTTCCATCCCGAGAATAAATAAATTTTTCCCCGGGGTAACCTGGTATTTCCCGCCAAAACTGGAAGTGTCATTCAAAAGCATTCTAACGCATATAAATAGGATCATGTCTGGATTGGATTAGAGCATTTTCAAAAATTCAAGCCTGATGCAACCTGAGCCTGATTAAAGACATTTTATGAGCCCTATATTAGACATTTTTATGAGCCCTACTGTACATTGAAGACATTTAATGAGCCCTACTGTACATTGAAGACATTTAATGAGCCCAAGCCCCAAAAAAAGCCCAATAATTATGCCTTTAACCAATACATACAGTGCCTTCGGAAAGTATTCAGACCCCTTAACGTTTTACAAATGTTCTTACTTTACAGGCTTATTTTAAAATTAATTAATTGTTTTAATCTACACATCAATCTACAAACAATACCCCATAATGATAAAGCAAAAACCGGTTTTTAGTTGTTTTTGCTAATTTATAAAAAAATAAAAACAGAAATATCACATTTAAGTATTCAGACCTTTTACTCAGTACTTTGTTTGAAGCACCTTTGGCAGCGATTACAAGCATCGAGTGTTCTTGGGTATGACGCTACAAGCCTGGCACACCTGTATTTATAGAGAGATAATTGATGAAGTGGCTTCGGGACAAGACTCTTGAATGTCCTTGAGTGGCCCAGCCAGAGCCAGCACTTGAACCCAATCAAACATCTCTGGAGAGACCTGAAAATAGCTGTGTAGCGTCGTTCCCCATCCAACCTAACAGAGCTTCAGAGGATCTGCTGAAAAGAATGGGAGAAACTCCCCAAGCATTTCTAAAAACCTGCTTTAAAAAAGAAAAAGTGTTTTTGCTTATCCATTACTTTTTTAAACATTTTTATTTATTTTATGTAACCTTTATTTAACCAGACAAGTCAGTTAGGAACTAATTCTGATTTACAATGACCGCCTACTAAGAGGTAAAAAGCCTCCTGCGGGGACGGACGGGTGCTGGGATTAAAAATTTAAATATAGGACAAAACACACAGCACGACAAGAGAGACACCACAACACTGCATTAAGAGAAACATAAGACAACAACGTAGCATGGCAGCAACACATGTCAACACAGCATGGTAGCAACACAACATGGCAGCAGCACAACATGGTAGTAGCACAAAGCACGGTCCAAACATTATTGGGCATAGACAAAAGCACAAAGGGCAAGAAGGTAGAGACAACAGTATGTTACAGGGTATTGTGTGTAGATTGATGAGGGGGAAAAAAACAATTTAATACATTTTAGAATAAGGCTGTAACGTAACAAAATGTGTAAAAAGTCAAGGGGTCTGAATACTTTCCAAATTCACTGTACATACTGACATGGACTGTCGGTCCCCACCATGACAGTTGATCATGCAGTGACCAGAGGGAGGGCCGTAGATAAACCCAGATTAAGACATGGCATCTCATTTAACAGTTCCATTTCATGTCATGTTCATATAAATAATTTATTATAATATTTTATTATAATTTACCGGTTTCTTGCAGTTATTTATCATGGGCAAATGGAGTGGTTTTGGGCAGTAAATCTTGGTAAACGGGGTTCCTGCCATTCAAACCTAATTCAGACAGAACCACTTCAGAAAATATACTCAATAGTAACTCAACAGATCCTGAAACAGTCACTAGATATACTTACAACCTAGCTAAGCTAGTCAGATCATTGAGTGTTAATATTATTCTACAGAGGTAGGATCATAATATGAGCCAATTGTTAAAGCATGTAAATAATACTGCAACAACAGGAAATGTGATTTATTATGTGGATTATATTTAATAAACATTTTTATAGGGGTTGATACATATTTTGTAAGGGAATATCAAGTCTGAAATGTCAAACTTCAGAAGCCTTCTGGAACCTAAAATACACTAAACGTTTGAAATGTAATGCATTGATGGACAATACTCATGTAACAAGGTAATCAAAAGAATAAACTATATCTATAAAGGTCACAACATTATTATACCTCCTATAGGTGATAGTGTTATTATACCTCCTATAGGTAACAGTGTTATTATACCTCCTATAGGTGATAGTGTTATTATACCTCCTATAGGTGATAGTGTTATTATACCTCCTATAGGTGATAGTGTTATTATACCTCCTATAGGTGATAGTGTTATTATACCTCCTATAGGGGATAGTGTTATTATACCTCCTATAGGTAACAGTGTTATTATACCTCCTATAGGTGATAGTGTTATTATACCTCCTATAGGTGATAGTGTTATTATACATAGTCTATAGGTGATGGTGTTATTATACCTCCTATAGGTGATAGTGTTATTATACCTCCTATAGGTGATAGTGTTATTATACCTCCTATAGGTAACAGTGTTATTATACCTCCTATAGGTGATAGTGTTATTATACCTCCTATAGGTGATAGTGTTATTATACCTCCTATAGGTGATAGTGTTATTATACCTCCTATAGGTGATAGTGTTATTATACCTCCTATAGGTGATAGTGTTATTATACCTCCTATAGGTAACAGTGTTATTATACCTCCTATAGGTGATAGTGTTATTATACCTCCTATAGGTGATAGTGTTATTATACCTCCTATAGGTGATAGTGTTATTATACCTTCTATAGGTGATAGTGTTATTATACCTCCTATAGGTGATAGTGTTATTATACCTCCTATAGGTGATAGTGTTATTATACCTCCTATAGGGGATAGTGTTATTATACCTCCTATAGGTGATAGTGTTATTATACCTCCTATAGGTGATAGTGTTATTATACCTCCTATAGGTGATAGTGTTATTATACCTCCTATAGGTGATAGTGTTATTATACCTCCTATAGGTGATAGTGTTATTATACCTCCTATAGGGGATAGTGTTATTATACCTCCTATAGGTGATAGTGTTATTATACCTCCTATAGGTGATAGTGTTATTATACCTCCTGTAGGTGATAGTGTTATTATACCTCCTATAGGTGACAGTGTTATTATACCTCCTATAGGTGAGAGTGTTATTATACCTCCTATAGGTGATAGTGTTATTATACCTCCTATAGGTGATAGTGTTATTATACCTCCTATAGGTGATAGTGTTATTATACCTCCTATAGGTGATAGTGTTATTATACCTCCTATAGGTGATAGTGTTATTATACCTCCTATAGGTGATAGTGTTATTATACCTCCTATAGGTAACAGTGTTATTATACCTCCTATAGGTAACAGTGTTATTATACCTCCTATAGGTGATAGTGTTATTATACCTCCTATAGGTGATAGTGTTATTATACCTCCTATAGGTGATAGTGTTATTATACCTCCTATAGGGGATAGTGTTATTATACCTCCTATAGGTGATAGTGTTATTATACCTCCTATAGGTGATAGTGTTATTATACCTCCTATAGGTGATAGTGTTATTATACCTCCTATAGGTGATAGTGTTATTATACCTCCTATAGGTGACAGTGTTATTATACCTCCTATAGGTGACAGTGTTATTATACCTCCTATAGGTGATAGTGTTATTATACCTCCTATAGGTGATAGTGTTATTATACCTCCTATAGGTGATAGTGTTATTATACCTCCTATAGGTGACAGTGTTATTATACCTCCTATAGGTGATAGTGTTATTATACCTCCTATAGGTGATAGTGTTATTATACCTCCTATAGGTGACAGTGTTATTATACCTCCTATAGGTGATAGTGTTATTATTCCTCCTATAGGTGATAGTGTTATTATACCTCCTATGGGTGATAGTGTTATTATACATAGTCTATAGGTGATAGTGTTATTATACCTCCTATAGGTAACAGTGTTATTATACCTCCTATAGGTGATAGTGTTATTATACCTCCTATAGGTGATAGTGTTATTATACATAGTCTATAGGTGATAGTGTTATTATACCTCCTATAGGTAACAGTGTTATTATACCTCCTATAGGTGATAGTGTTATTATACCTCCTATAGGTGATAGTGTCATTATACCTCCTATAGGTGATAGTGTTATTATACCTCCTATGGGTGATAGTGGTATTATACCTCCTATAGGTGATAGTGTTATTATACCTCCTATAGGTGATAGTTTTATTATACCTCCTATAGGTGATGGTGTTATTATACCTCCTATAGGTGATAGTGTTATTATACCTCCTATAGGTGATGGTGTTATTCTACCTCCTATAGGTGATAGTGTTATTATACATAGTCTATAGGTGATGGTGTTATTATACCTCCTATAGGTGATAGTGTTATTATACCTCCTATAGGTGATAGTGTAATTATACCTCCTATAGATGATAGTGATATTATACCTCCTATAGGTGACAGTGTTATTATACCTCCTATAGGTGATAGTGTTATTATACCTCCTATAGGTGATAGTGTTATTATACCTCCTATAGGGGATAGTGTTATTATACCTCCTATAGGTGATAGTGTTATTATACCTCCTATAGGTGATAGTGTTATTATACCTCCTATAGGTGATGGTGTTATTATACCTCCTATAGGTGATAGTGTTATTATACCTCCTATAGGTGATTGTGTTATTATACCCCCTATAGGTGATAGTGTTATTATACCTCCTATAGGTGACAGTGTTATTATACCTCCTATAGGTGATAGTGTTATTATACCTCCTATAGGTGATAGTGTTATTATACCTCCTATAGGTGATAGTGTTATTACACCTCCTATAGGTGATAGTGTTATTCTACCTCCTATAGGTGATAGTGTTATTATACATAGTCTACAGGCGATGGTGTTATTATGCCTCCTATAGGTGATAGTGTTATTATACCTCCTATAGGTGATAGTGTAATTATACCTCCTATAGGTGATAGTGATATTATACCTCCTATAGGTGACAGTGTTATTATACCTCCTATAGGTGATAGTGTTATTATACCTCCTATAGGTGATAGTGTTAATATACCTCCTATAGGGGATAGTGTTATTATACCTCCTATAGGTGATAGTGTTATTATACCTCCTATAGGTGATAGTGTTATTATACCTCTTATAGGTGATAGTGTTATTATACCTCCTATAGGTGACAGTGTTATTATACCTCCTATAGGTGATAGTGTTATTATACCTCCTATAGGTGATAGTGTTATTATACCTCCTATGGGTGATAGTGGTATTATACCTCCTATGGGTGATAGTGTTATTATACCTCCTATAGGTGATAGTTTTATTTTACCTCCTATAGGTGATGGTGTTATTATACCTCCTATAGGTGATAGTGTTATTATACCTCCTATAGGTGATGGTGTTATTATACCTCCTATAGGTGATAGTGTTATTATACCTCCTATAGGTGATCGTGTTATTATACCTCCTATAGGTGATAGTGTTATTATACCTCCTATAGGTGATAGTGTTATTATACCTCCTATATGTGACAGTGTTATTATACCTCCTATAGGTGATAGTGTTATTATACCTCCTATAGGTGATAGTTTTATTTTACCTCCTATAGGTGATGGTGTAATTATACCTCCTATAGATGATAGTGATATTATACCTCCTATAGGTGACAGTGTTATTATACCTCCTATAGGTGATAGTGTTATTATACCTCCTATAGGTGATAGTGTTATTATACCTCCTATAGGGGATAGTGTTATTATACCTCCTATAGGTGATAGTGTTATTATACCTCCTATAGGTGATAGTGTTATTATACCTCCTATAGGTGATAGTGTTATTATACCTCCTATAGGTGATTGTGTTATTATACCTCCTATAGGTGATAGTGTTATTATACCTCCTATAGGTGATAGTGTTATTATACCTCCTATAGGTGACAGTGTTATTATACCTCCTATAGGTGATAGTGTTATTATACCTCCTATAGGTGATAGTGTTATTATACCTCCTATAGGTGATAGTGTTATTATACCTCCTATAGGTGATAGTGTTATTCTACCTCCTATAGGTGATAGTGTTATTATACATAGTCTATAGGCGATGGTGTTATTATGCCTCCTATAGGTGATAGTGTTATTATACCTCCTATAGGTGATAGTGTAATTATACCTCCTATAGGTGATAGTGATATTATACCTCCTATAGGTGACAGTGTTATTATACCTCCTATAGGTGATAGTGTTATTATACCTCCTATAGGTGATAGTGTTAATATACCTCCTATAGGGGATAGTGTTATTATACCTCCTATAGGTGATAGTGTTATTATACCTCCTATAGGTGATAGTGTTATTATACCTCTTATAGGTGATAGTGTTATTATACCTCCTATAGGTGACAGTGTTATTATACCTCCTGTAGGTGATAGTGTTATTATACCTCCTATAGGGGATAGTGTTATTATACCTCCTATAGGTGATAGTGTTATTATACCTCCTATAGGTGATAGTGTTATTATACCTCCTATAGGTGATAGTGTTATTATACACAGTCTATAGGTGATAGTGGGATTATACCTCCTATAGGTGATAGTGTTATTATACATAGTCTATAGGTGATAGTGTTATTATACCTCCTATAGGTGATAGTGTTATTATACCTCCTATGGGTGACAGTGTTATTATACCTCCTATAGGTGATAGTGTTATTATACCTCCTATAGGTGATAGTGTTATTATACCTCCTGTAGGTGTTCGTGTTATTATACCTCCTATAGGTGATAGTGTTATTATACCTCCTATAGGTGATATTGTTATTATACCTCCTATAGGAGATAGTGTTATTATACCTCCTATAGGTGATAGTGTTTTTATACCTCCTATAGGTAATAGTGTTTTTATACCTCCTATAGGTAATAGTGTTATTATACCTCCTATAGGTGATTGTGTTATTATACCTCCTATAGGTGATAGTGTTATTATACCTCCTATAGGTGATAGTGTTATTATACCTCCTATAGGTGATAGTGTTATTATACCTCCTATAGGTGACAGTGTTATTATACCTCCTATAGGTGACAGTGTTATTATACATAGTCTATAGGTGATGGTGTTATTATACCTCCTATAGGTGATAGTGTTATTATACCTCCTATAGGTGATAGTGTTATTATACCTCCTATAGGGGATAGTGTTATTATACCTCCTATAGGTGATAGTGTTATTATACCTCCTATAGGTGATAGTGTTATTATACCTCCTATAGGTGATAGTGTTATTATACCTCCTATAGGTGACAGTGTTATTATACCTTCTATAGGTGATCGTGTTATTATACCCCCTATAGGTGATAGTGTTATTATACCTCCTATAGGTGATAGTGTTATTATACCTCCTATAGGTGATAGTGTTATTATACCTCCTATAGGTGATAGTGTTATTATACCTCCTATAGGTGAAAGTGTTATTCTACCTCCTATAGGTGATAGTGTTATTATACACAGTCTATAGGTGATAGTGGTATTATACCTCCTATAGGTGATAGTGTTATTATACATAGTCTATAGGTGATTGTGTTATTATACCTCCTATAGGTGATAGTGTTTTTATACCTCCTATAGGTGACAGTGTTATTATACCTCCTATAGGTGATAGTGATATTATACCTCCTATAGGTGACAGTGTTATTATACCTCCTATAGGTGATTGTCTTATTATACCTCCTATAGGTGATAGTGTTATTATACCTCCTATAGGGGATAGTGTTATTATACCCCCTATAGGGGATAGTGTTATTATACCTCCTATAGGTGATAGTGTTATTACACCTCCTATAGGTGATATTGTTACTATACCTCCTATGCGTGATAGTGTTATTATACCTCCTATAGGTGATAGTGTTATTATACCTCCTATAGGTGACAGTGTTATTATACATAGTCTATAGGTGATAGTGTTATTATTCCTCCTATAGGTGATAGTGTTATTCTACCTCCTATAGGTGATAGTGTTATTATACCTCCTATAGGTGATAGTGTTATTATTCCTCCTATAGGTGATAGTGTTATTATACCTCCTATAGGTGATAGTGTTATTATACCTCCTATAGGTGACAGTGTTATTATACATAGTCTATAGGTGATAGTGTTATTATACCTCCTATAGGTGATAGTGTTATTATACCTCCTATAGGTGATAGTGTTATTCTACCTCCTATAGGTGACAGTGTTATTAGAAATAGTCTATAGGTATAGTGTTATTATACCTCCTATAGGGGATAGTGTTATTATACCTCCTATGGGTGATAGTGTTATTATACCTCCTATAGGTGACAGTGACAGTGTTATTATACATAGTCTATAGGTGATGGTGTTATTCTACCTCCTATAGGTGATAGTGTTATTATACCTCCTATAGGTGATAGTGTTATTATACATAGTCTATAGGTGATAGTGTTATTCTACCTCCTATAGGTGATAGTGTTATTCTACCTCCTATAGGTGATAGTGTTATTATACCTCCTATAGGTGATAGTGTTATTATTCCTCCTATAGGTGATAGTGTTATTATACCTCCTATAGGTGATAGTGTTATTATACCTCCTATAGGTGACAGTGTTATTATACATAGTCTATAGGTGATAGTGTTATTATACCTCCTATAGGTGATAGTGTTATTATACCTCCTATAGGTGATAGTGTTATTCTACCTCCTATAGGTGACAGTGTTATTAGAAATAGTCTATAGGTATAGTGTTATTATACCTCCTATAGGGGATAGTGTTATTATACCTCCTATGGGTGATAGTGTTATTATACCTCCTATAGGTGACAGTGACAGTGTTATTATACATAGTCTATAGGTGATGGTGTTATTATACCTCCTATAGGTGATAGTGTTATTATTCCTCCTATAGGTGATATTGTTATTCTACCTCCTATAGGTGATAGTGTTATTATACCTCCTATAGGTGATAGTGTTATTATACATAGTCTATAGGTGATAGTGTTATTATACCTCCTATAGGTGATAGTGTTATTATACCTCCTATAGGTTATAGTGTTATTATACCTCCTATAGGTGATAGTGTTATTATACCTCCTATACTGTAGGTGACAGTGTTGTCTTGTCTTTGGCATCATTAAACTGAAGATTTATCAAATAACTCTCTTTAAATTATTATTACTTGATTAAACTGATTAATCATGTAACTGTGATTAACTAGGAAGTCGGGGCACCAAGGAAAATATTCAGATTACAAAGTTATAATATTCCTATTATAACTTTCAGATACTTAATATCTGATCAATTAGTCTTCGAATTAATACATTATTATTTACCTCATGTTAGTCTCATTCCAAACGTTGTAAATTGTTGGTTATCTGCATGAACCCAGTCTTCACTATGAGTCATCCATACATCAATATTCTTAAATCATTTATTTACTAACTTGTTACAAACAGTAGATAGTTACAAGGAAATAATAACTGAGTTTCCCTAGTGGGATAAACCGGTATCACAGCTTGGTGGACACAGAGGGAAGTGGGGTTCAACTGAGATGAGACACTACAAAGTTGATAATTATAACAATTGAAATGCTAATCCTTTGCACATGAATGCTCACTCATTCGGGAATAATTGCAATCAATATATATATTTACGCTCAGTGTGTCGTCGGGATCTCTGTTGAAAAGTTAGTTTCTGTTGGAGAGTCTGTCCGTCCCCTCTCTCTCTCTCTCTCTCTCTCTCTCTCTTTCTCTCTGTCGTGGTTAGAATGGATAGTTCAGAGTGACATTCATTAATGTCGTTCTAGAATAGATGTTTCAGCGGTTGTCGGTCTTCGCGTTCAATGATACCAAATTCCTAGCTGCAGACTAGTAATTAATATCAAAGACTTGTTCTTTTTCTGTCGGTTTCAATAGTTCAAGAGTTTAACCACGTGGTATGGCTAAAAGATTCAGCCATCTACTCAAACCTTGGCCCTCTCGTTATCGAGGTAAGCTGGTCTCAACCTTAGTCCTCTCGTAATTGAGAGAAACATGGTCTGTTGAGAAATTCTCAAGATGGGGGTTTTATTCGGAAGAGCAGAAAGTGGCCTGTCCCAGGACGCCAGACCATAACTGTGCTCATGGGCGGTCCTCTGATTTAGTTAAACTCCAAAGGGAATTGGAGGTCCCTTCATTAAACAGTCCAAAATCACATTACACAATTTCACAAACAGTATCATCCTCACTCATTCATCTTCTCAACAATTAGATGTAAGCCTGATATCTGAGGCTATTGTATAAACAGTGTTATGGTAATGTGGCCGTATTGTCTCCCATGAGTTTCACAAAATTGTACCAATGGACCAGTTCGTACCTGGGTTCTTCACCGATCTTTTATACCTTCTCCAGAACATAAATTATATTCGGACCTCATGTTCTTTGAGATAGAAGAAATTAATTTGTTCTCTCTATGAAAACTCACTCTATCTCTGTGGCCATGAGGATATAATCTCCTCCAGGAATTTACGACCTGAGGTCGCAGCAGCCTGAGTGTAGGAGACAGAGAGAGAGGGATGGTGCTCGCTGTACCCAAAGTGGGCAACGTTATGACAGTGTTATTATACCTGCAATAGGTGATATTGTTTACCCCCTATTGGTGATACTAGTATGACGGTTGGGTCTGGGTTACAGATTTCTGACTATAAAGATTGTCTAAAATTATGAACATGATGACTCCTGACATGATGACTCCTTGCTGTCCCCAGTCCACCTGACCGTGCTGCTGCTCTAGTTTCAACTGTTCTGCCTTATTATTATACGACCATGCTGGTCATTTATTAACATTTGAACATCTTGGCCATGTTCTGTTATAATCTCCACCCGGCACAGCCAGAAGAGGACTGGCCACCCCACATAGCTTGGTTCCTCTCTAGGTTTCTTCCTAGGTTTTGGCCTTTCTAGGGAGTTTTTCCTAGCCACCGTGCTTCTACACCTGGATTGCTTGCTGTTTGGGGTTTTAGGCTGGGTTTCTGCTAATTACAGATCACGTCAATATGGCTAGTTAACAAGCTAATAACAGATCACGTCAATAGCAGATCACATCAATATTGCTAGTTAATGAGCTAATAGCAGATCATGTAAATAATAGATCACGCCAATATGGCTAGTTAACAAGCTAATAACAGATCACGTCAATAACAGATCACATAAATATGGCTAGTTAACAAGCTAATAACATATCACGTCAATAACAGATCACGTCAATATGGCTAGTTAACAAGCTAATAGCAGATCACGTAAATAACAGATCGAGTCAATATGGCTACTTAACAAGCTAATAAGAGATCACGTCAACATGACTGGTTAACAAGCTAACTTTCAGGGGATAAACTAGATGTCGATATCCAGATAATGTTTGATTTGCTTGCCATCTATAGTGGTGATGACAGTAGTCTCACTGACAACTTTACCAGGAAGAGGACTTGCCGATGTCAAGCTCTGTCCAAAAGCCTAAACTTTGATGAAGCTAGTTAAATTATGTTGTTTGCTTAGCTATCTACATGTCAAATGGATAGGTACCTTAAATAATGTAAAATTACATAATCATTGATGTTTACTGATCGTAAAAAGCAGGGGCGCAACTTTCACATGTACCCCCACATTCTGAAATTGCATTTTTGTCCCCTCCCCAATTGTATAATTGTAATGTGATGCAAAACGAGGCAACGATGTGCTTTAGAACCATGCGGACGCCTCCGAGTGGTCGGGTAGGCTGTTTGGAGTGTTTATCCGACTGGATGAAAAATAAAACTTCTAAAAGTTGCACCCTGATAAAAGCATGCAGTTAGTCCCATTATAGTGGAGGTATGATGTAACCCATCGAATTAGATCTAGTCCCAGTATAGTGAAGGTATGATGTAACCCATCTCATTAGGATCTAGTCCCATTATAGTGGAGGTATGATGTAATCCATCTCATTAGGATCTAGTCCCATTATTGTGGATGTGGGATGTAACCCATCGTATTAGATCTAGTCCCATTATAGTGGAGGTATGATGTAACCCATCGTATTAGATCTAGTCCCATTATAGTGGAGGTATGATGTAACCCATCTCATTAGATCTAGTCCCATTATAGTGGAGGTATGATGTAACCCATCGTATTAGATCTAGTCCCATTATAGTGGAGGTATGATGTAACCCATCGTATTAGATCTAGTCCCATTATAGTGGAGGTATGATGTAACCCATCGTATTAGATCTAGTCCCAGTATAGTGGAGGTATGATGTAACCCATCGTATTAGATCTAGTCCCATTATAGTGGAGGTATGATGTAACCCATCGTATTAGATCTAGTCCCAGTATTGTGGATGTGGGATGTAACCCATCTTATTAGATCTAGTCCCATTATAGTGGAGGTATGATGTAACCCATCGTATTAGATCTATTCCCAGTATAGTGGAGGTATGATGTAACCCATCTCATTAGGATCTAGTCCCATTATAGTGGAGGTATGATGTAACCCATCGTATTAGATCTAGTCCCAGTATAGTGGAGGTATGATGTAACCCATCGTATTAGATCTAGTCCCATTATAGTGGAGGTATGATGTAACCCATCGTATTAGATCTAGTCCCAGTATTGTGGATGTGGGATGTAACCCATCTCATTAGGATCTAGTCCCATTATAGTGGAGGTATGATGTAACCCATCGTATTAGATCTAGTCCCAGTATAGTGGAGGTATGATGTAACCCATCTCATTAGGATCTAGTCCCATTATAGTGGAGGTATGATGTAACCCATCGTATTAGATCTAGTCCCATTATAGTGGAGGTATGATGTAACCCATCGTATTAGATCTAGTCCCAGTATAGTGGAGGTATGATGTAACCCATCGTATTAGATCTAGTCCCATTATAGTGGAGGTATGATGTAACCCATCGTATTAGATCTAGTCCCAGTATAGTGGAGGTATGATGTAACCCATCTCATTAGGATCTAGTCCCATTATTGTGGATGTGGGATGTAACCCATCTTATTAGATCTAGTCCCATTATAGTGGAGGTATGATGTAACCCATCGTATTAGATCTAGTCCCAGTATAGTGGAGGTATGATGTAACCCATCGTATTAGATCTAGTCCCATTATAGTGGAGGTATGATGTAACCCATCGTATTAGATCTAGTCCCAGTATAGTGGAGGTATGATGTAACCCATCTCATTAGGATCTAGTCCCATTATAGTGGAGGTATGATGTAACCCATCGTATTAGATCTAGTCCCAGTATAGTGGAGGTATGATGTAACCCATCGTATTAGATCTAGTCCCATTATAGTGGAGGTATGATGTAACCCATCGTATTAGATCTAGTCCCAGTATAGTGGAGGTATGATGTAACCCATCGTATTAGATCTAGTCCCATTATAGTGGAGGTATGATGTAACCCATCGTATTAGATCTAGTCCCAGTATAGTGGAGGTATGATGTAACCCATCTCATTAGGATCTAGTCCCATTATTGTGGATGTGGGATGTAACCCATCTTATTAGATCTAGTCCCATTATAGTGGAGGTATGATGTAACCCATCGTATTAGATCTAGTCCCAGTATAGTGGAGGTATGATGTAACCCATCGTATTAGATCTAGTCCCATTATAGTGGAGGTATGATGTAACCCATCGTATTAGATCTAGTCCCAGTATAGTGGAGGTATGATGTAACCCATCTCATTAGGATCTAGTCCCATTATAGTGGAGGTATGATGTAACCCATCGTATTAGATCTAGTCCCAGTATAGTGGAGGTATGATGTAACCCATCGTATTAGATCTAGTCCCATTATAGTGGAGGTATGATGTAACCCATCGTATTAGATCTAGTCCCAGTATAGTGGAGGTATGATGTAACCCATCGTATTAGATCTAGTCCCATTATAGTGGAGGTATGATGTAACCCATCGTATTAGATCTAGTCCCAGTATAGTGGAGGTATGATGTAACCCATCGTATTAGATCTAGTCCCATTATAGTGGAGGTATGATGTAACCCATCGTATTAGATCTAGTCCCAGTATAGTGGGACACCTCAGGACAACAACAACAAGTTGTCACTTTATGAACTGTACAAAGCTATAAACAAGCAGGAAAATGTGCACCCGGAGACTGCTTTTATTTATTACGATTGTAATTCCGTGTCACTAAGACATGTGATATCCAACTTTTATCAACAAGTCTCCTTTATCACTAGTGGCGATAAAGTCCTAGACCACTGTTACTCAAGCCACAAGCAAGTATATAAAAGGCCCTCCCTCGTCCGCCCTTCGGCAAATCAGATCATGTCTCTATACTCCTGCTTCCTGTTTACAAAGAGACGTTCGTAGCAAATAAGTCTTCCAAATTGGAGGCTATGTTGCAGCATTGCTAGCACTAACACATACCCTACATTACTCATCTCATATGTATATACTGTACGCTATACCATCTACTGCATCCTGCCTATGCCGTTCGGCCATCACTCATTTATATATTTTTGTGTACATATTCGTATTCATTCCTTTACACTTGTGTGTATAATGTAGTTGTTGTGAAATTGTTAGGTTAAGTTACATATGATAGATACTACTGCATGGTCGGAACTAGAAGCACAAGCATTTCGCTACACTTGCATTAACACCTGCTAACCATGTGTATGTGACATATAAATTTGATTTTGATTTGATTTGACTGCAATATGTTTTGGGACTCTGCCAATAGCATTGACAAGCTAACAACCTCCATCTCGGACTTCATCAGGAAATGCAAACCTAACATTGTTCCCACAGTGCAAGTTCGCTACTTCCCTAGTCAAAAGCCTTGGATTAATACTGAGGCACATGATAAACTAAAGGACAGAGCTACCGCATACATGGCTATCGCGGATAACCCAGAGGCTACGGCTGAGGACAAGACCGCGTACAAGAAGTCTCGTTACGACCTCGGCAGAGCCATCAAACAGGCAAAAGGACAATATGGGAACGAGATGGAATCCTATTACACCAGCTCTGACGTACAGCACATGTGGCAGGGGCCATTATCTATCCAACGATGCTGCTCTTCCAAACAATCTCAATGCATTTTTTGAATCTGGTCAACACTCACAAGGCCATGGGGTCAGACGGTATTCCAGGAAGCGTTCTCAGAGCATGCGCAGACCAGCTGGATGGCATATTCACGGTCATTTTCAATCTCTCCTTGGCCCAGTCTGTATCCCCAAATGTCTTAAGCTGACCACCATCATTCCTGTTCCCAAGAACTCTAACATGCTTACCACACCGCTCGTGTAAACGAGCATCCGCGTAGCGGGGCGCTAAAATAGAACTTGGTTCTATTTGTGACGCTCAATGCGCTGCAAGTCCTGCCTCTCAAATCTCCTCATTGGTTTTTAGGAGCGTATACCCACGTGGGTGATTGAAAGATGAACTGAGGTCCACACTCCAGTTGGTTATAGTAATGCACCGTAAAGTTGGTTGTCAACCATGGAATCAGGGAATCACCCACAGCAAGAGCGACATCGTTGATATATACAGAGAAAAGAGTCGCCCCGAGAATGTAATCCTGTCGTACCCCCATAGAGACTGCCAGAGGTCCAGACAACAGGCCCTCATATTTGACACACTGTACTCTGTCTGAGAAGTAGTTGTTGAACCATGCGAGGCAGTCATTTGAGAAACCAAGGCTGTTGAGTCGGCCCGATAAGAATGTGGTGATTGATAGAGTGGAAAGCCTTAGTCAAGTCGATGAAGACGGCTGCACAGTACTGTCTTTTATCGATGGCAGTTATGATATCTTTTAGTACCTTGTGCGTGACTGATGTGAACCAGTGACCAGCTCAAAAAACGAATTGCACAGCGGAGAAGGTACGGTGGGATTCTAAATGGTCAGTGAACTGTTTATTAACTTGTATTTCAAAGATTTTAGAAAGCAGGGCAGGATGGATTTCGGTCTATAACAGTTTGGTTCTAGAGTGTCACCCCCTTTGAAGAGGGGGATGACAGCGGCAGCTTTCCAATCTTTATGGATCTCGCACGATCCATAAAGAGAGAGAGATTGAACAGACTGTAATAGGGGTGGCAACAATGGCGGCGGATAATGTTAGAAAGAAAGGGTCCAGATTGTCTTGCCCAACTGATTTTTACGGGTCCAGGTTTTGCAGCTCTTTCAGAACATATAGAACATCTGCTATCTGAATTTGCATGAAGGAGAAGCTGGGGAGGGTTGGTAGCTGCGGGGAGTGCGGAGCTGTTGCTGTGGTTGGGGTAGTCAGGAGGAAAGCATGGCCAGCTGTAGAGAAATGCTTATTGAAATTCTCAATTTGTTGTGGATTTATCAGTGGTGACAGTGTTACCTAGCCTCAGTGCAGTGGGTAGCAGGGAGGAGGTGCTCTTATTCGCCATGGACTTTACAGTGTCCAAAAACCTTTTGGAGTTAGAGCTACAGGATGCAAATTTCTGTTTGAAAAAGCGAGCCTTTGCTTTCCTGACTGACTGCGTGTATTGGTTCCTGACCTCCCTGAAAAGTTGCATATCGCGGGGACTATTTGATGCTAGTGCAGTCCGCCACAGGATGTTTTTGTGCTGGTCGAGGGCAGTTAGGTCTGGAGTGAACCAAGTGCTATATCTGCTCTTAGGTCTACATTTTTTGAAAGGGGCATGCTTATTTAAGATAGTGAGGAAATGACTTCTAAAGAACAACCAGGCATCCTCGACTGATAGGAGGAGGTCAATATCCTTCCAGGATACCCGGACCAGGTCGATTAGAAAGGCCTGCTCGCAGAAGTCTGGTCAGCATGTAAGGTTACGTCCCAGAATGACTACCGACCTGTAGCACTAACATATGTAATCATGAAGTGCTTGAAAGGATGATCTTGGCATACATAACCGCCATCATCCCAGACACCCTGGAAGACCCACTCCAATTTGCATACTGCCACAACAGATCTACAGATGGTGCAATCTCAAATGCCCTCCACATTGCCCTCTCCCACCTGGACAAGAGAGATATCTACGTGAGAATGCTTTTCATCGACTACAGCTCAGTGTTCAGTCACACCATAGAGCCTTCCAAGCTTGTCACCAAGCTCAGGTCCATGGGACTGAACACCGCCCTATGCAACTGGATCATAGAATTCCTGACGGGCAAACCCCAGGTGGTGAGAGTAGGCAACAGATCCGCAGTCGAAGGGTCAACAGCTTCAAGTTCCTCGACGTCCACATCACAGAGGACTTTACATAGTCTTCTCACACCACAACTATCGTGAATAATACATGGCTGCACCACTTCGCCCTCAGGAGGTTGAAATGATTTAGCATGGCCCCTCAGATCCTCAGGAACTTTCAGAATTATGATATGGCAACTGCACTGCCCGAGACCGGAACAACCTACAGAGGGTGATGCGGACGGCCCAGAGCATCACTAGTGGGATCCCAGCCATCCAGGACATACATGCCAGGCGTTGTCTGAGAAAGGCTGACAAATTGTCAAAGACTCCAGCCACCCGAGACATGCGTTTGAACTTTTGTCAAGTCGTTGACCGTCGTTGGTCAGGCCTATCAAAATGTATTGCATTATGGGGTAAGACATTTTCAGACTTATGCCTACATATCAACTGCATGAACTTTACATAAAAAGTTTTGAATGCAGTCGCCTGTGAGGTTCTTCACTTGCTCTTCACCAACTTCCTCCTGCAGCCATCGCCTGCGTTGTGGGAGGCTCCATTGTCAACCATCATTAAGAGAAATGACCCACGCGAACGTGACATTGACACGATTCACGTACAGTTGAAGTCGGAAGTTGCATACACCTTAGCCAAATACATTTAAACTCAGTTTTTTTTTACAATTCCTGACATTTAATCCGAGTAAAACATTCACTGTCTTATGTCAGTTATGATCACCACTTTATTTTAAGAATGTGAAATATCAGAATAATAGTAGAGAGGACCTCCCGGGTGGCGCAGTGCTAGCTGTTCGCGCCTAGGCTCTGTCGCAGCCGGTCGAGACCGGGAGGTTCTGGGGCGACGCACAATGGGCCTAGCGTCGTCCAGGTTAGGGAGGGTTTGGCCAGTAGGGATATCCTTGTCTCATCGCGCACTAGTGACTCCTGTGTCGGGCCGTGCGCAGTGCACGCTAACTAGGCCGCCAGGTGCACGGTGTTTCCTCTGACACATTGGTGCAGCTGGCTTCCAGGTTGGATGCGTGCTGTGTTAAAGAAGCAGTGCGGCTTGGTTGGGTTGTGTTTCGGAGGACGCATGGCTTTCGACCTTCGTCTCTCCCGAGCCCGTACGGGAGTTGTAGCGATGAGATAAGATAGTAACTACTAACAATTGGATACCACGGAATTGGGGAGAAAAGGGGGTAAGAATTCAAAGAAAAATTATAATAATAATAGTAGAGAGAATGATTTATTTCAGCTTTTATTTCTTTCATCACATTCCCAGTGTGTCAGAAGTTTACATCAAATCAAATGTATTTATATAGCCCTTCTTACATCAGCTGATATATCAAAGTGCTGTACAGAAACCCAGCCTAAAACCCCAAACAGCAAGCAACGCAGGTGTAGAAGCACAGTGGCTAGGAAAAACTCCCAAGAAAGGCCAGAACCCAGGAAGAAACCTAGAGAGGAACCAGGCTATGAGGGGTGGTCAGTTCTCTTCTGGCTGTGCCAGGTGGAGATTTTAACAGAACATGGCCAAGATGTTCAAATGTTCATAAATTACCAGCATGTTCAAATAATAGTAATCACAGTGAACAGGTCAGGGTTCCATAGCCGCAGGCAGAACAGTTACAACTGGAGCAGCAGCACGGCCAGGTGGACTGGGGACAACAAGGAGTCGTCATGCAAGGTAGTCCCGAGGCATGGTCCTAGGCCTCAGGTCCTCAGAGAGAGAGAGAGAGAGAGAGAGGGAGAGAGAGAAAGAAAGAAAGAGAGAAAGAGAGAATTAGAGAGAGCATACTTAAATTCACACAGGACACTGGATAAGACAGGAGAAATACTCCAGATATAACAGACTGAGCCTAGCTGTCACGTTCTGACCTTAGTTCCTTTGTTGTGTCTTTGTTTTAGTATGGTCAGGGCGTGAGTTGGGTGGGTTGTCTATGTTCTTTTTTTAATGATTTGGGATTTCTGTGTTTGGCCTGGTATGGTTCTCAATCAGAGGCAGCTGTTAATCATTGTCCCTGATTGAGAACCATACTTAGGTAGCCTGGTTTCACTTCTGAGTTGTGGGTTTATTGGGATTATTTTCTGTTCTGTGTTTTATTTCACCGTTCAGGACTGTTCGTTTGTCGTTTTATTGTTTTTGTTTCAGTGTTCACTATTCTTATTAAAAACCAAGATGAATACTTACCACGCTGCTCTTTGGCCCTCTCCTTCATACGACGACCGTTACAGAATCACCCACCACCAAAGGACCAAGCAGCGTGGTAATGGGCAGCAGCAGCGATCTCCAGACTCCTGGACATGGGAGGAGATCCTGGATGGCAAGGGACCCTGGGTACAGCCGGGAGAGTATCGCCGCCCCAAGGCAGTGCTGGAGGGGGGGGGCGGCACGGGGAATGTGGGTAAGTCAGGTAGGAGATCTGAGCCAACTCCCCGTGCATACCGTGGAGAGATGGGGACCGGGCAGGCATCGTGTTATGCCGTGAGGCGCACGGTGTCCCCGGTACGCAGGCATAGCCCGGTGCGGTACATAGCAGCGCCTAGTATCGGCCGGGCTAGAGTGGGCATCGAGCCAGGTGCTATGAAGCCGGCTCAGTGCATCTGGTCTCCAGTGCGTCTCCTCGGGCCGGGGTACATGGCACAAGCCCTATGCATGGTGTCCCCGGTTCGTCAGCAGTGCGGAATATCCCGCACTGGCCTGGCTACGGGGAGCATTCAGCCAGGTAGGGTTGGGCAGGCTCGGTGCTCAAGACCTCCAGTGCGCCTTCACGGTCCGGTCTATCCGGTGCAACCTCCACGCACCAGCCCTCCGGTGGCAGCCCCCCGCACCAGCCTGTCTCTCCATCTCCTCCCTACGTGTGCTCCCTTCTGTCCAGTGCTGCCGTAGTCTTCCTCCTGCCCAGCGCTGCCAGAGTCCCCTGTCTGTCCTGAGCTGCCAGAGTCTCCCATCTGTCCTGAGCTGCCAAAGTCTCCTGTCTGTCCTGAGCTGTCAGAGTCTCCCGTCTGTCCTGAGCTGCCAGAGTCTCCCTTCTTTCCTGAGCTGCCAGAGTCTCCCGTCTTTCCTGAGCTACCAGTGTCTCCCATCTTTCCTGAGCTGCCAGAGTCTCCCGTCTGTCCTGAGCTGCCAGAGTCTCCCATCTGTCCTGAGCTGCCAGAGTCTCCCGTCTGTCCTGAGCTGCCAGAGTCTCCCGTCTGTCCTGAGCTGCCAGAGTCTCCCGTCTGTCCTGAGCTGCCAGAGTCTCCCGTCTTTCCTGAGCTGCCAGAGTCTCCCGTCTGTCAGGAGCTGCCAGAGCCGCCATCAGTCAGGAGCTGCCAGAGCCGCCCGTCAGTCAGGAGCTGCCAGAGCCGCTCGTCAGTCAGGAGCTGCCAGAGCCGTCCGTCAGCCAGGAGCTTCCAGAATCGCCCGTAACGCTGTCGCTGCCGGAATCGCCCTTCAGTCCGGAGCTGCCGGAGTCTCCCGCCTGTCCGGTGCTGCCGGAATCTCCCATCAATTCGGGACCCGTGGCTAGGGTCCCCAGTCCGAGGTCGGCGGCGAGGGTTGCCACTCTAAAGAGGCCACGGAGGCAGGTAAAGAGGCGGGGAAAGACTATGGTGGAGTGGGGTCCACGTCCTGCGCCAGAGCCGCCACCGCGGACAGACACCCACCCAGACCCTCCCCTATAGGTTCAGATTTTTCACCCCTTTGGGGGGGGGGTACTGTCACGTTCTGACCTTAGTTCCTTTCTTATGTTTTTGTTTTAGTATGGTCAGGGCGTGAGTTGGGTGGGTAGTCTATGTTCTTTTTTCTATGTTTTGGGATTTCTGTGTTTGGCCTGGTATGGTTCTCAATCAGAGGCAGCTGTCAATCGTTGTCCCTGATTGAGACCATACTTAGGTAGCCTGGTTGTCCCTGATTGAGAACCATAGTTAGTTAGCCTGGTTTCACTTTTGAGTTGTGGGTGATTATTTTCTGTTCTGTGTTTTATTTCACCGTTCAGGACTGTTCGTTTGTCGTTTTATTGTTTTTGTTTCAGTGTTCACTATTCTTATTAAAAACCAAGATGAACACTTACCGCGCTGCTCTTTGGTCCTCTCCTTCATACGACAACCGTTACACTAGCCCCCTGACACAAACTACTGCAGCACAAATACTGGAGGCTGAGACAGGAAGGGTCAGGAGACACTGAGGCCGCATCCGATGATACCCCCGGACAGGGCCGAACAGGTAGGATATAACCCCACCCACTTTGCCAAAGCACAGCCCCCACAGCGCTAGAGGGATATCTTCAACTACCAACTTACCATCCTGAGACAAGGCCAAATATAGCCACCAAAGATCTCCGCCACGGCACAACCCAAGGGGGGGCGTCAACCCAGACAGGAAGACCACGTCAGTGACTCAATCCACTCAAGTGATGCACCCCTCCTAGGGACGGCATGGAAGCGCACCAGTAAGCCAGTGACTCAGCCCCTGTAATAGGTTTAGAGGCAGAGAATCCCAGTGGAGAGAGGGGAACCGGCCAGGCAGAGACAGCAACCGAGTCTGCGTCTCTCACACGGGTAGGCAGACCATTCCATAAAAAATGAGGCTCTATTGGAGGAAGCCCTGCCTCCATCTGTTTAGTTAGACATTCTAGGGACAATTAGTAGGCCTGCGTCTTGTGACCGTAGCGTACGTGTAGGTATGTACGGCAGGACCAAATCGGAAAGATAGGTAGGAGCAAGCCCATGTAGTGCTTTGTAGGGTAGCAGTAAAACCTTGAAATCATCCCTTGCCTTAACAGGAAGCCAGTTTAGGGAGGCTAGCACTGGAGTAATATGATTATTTTGGGGGGTTCTAGGCAGGATTCTAGCAGCCGTATTTAGCACAAACTGAAGTTTATTTTGTGCTTCATCCGGTTAGTTGAAAAGTAGAGCATTGCAGTAGTCTAACCTAGAAGTAACAAAATCATGGATGAATTTTTCTGCATAATTTTTGGGCAGAAAATGTGGGATTTTTTCAATGTTACGTAAATGGAAAAAAGCTGTCCTTGAAACAGTCTTGATATGTTCGTCGAAAAAGAGATCAGGGTCCAGAGAAACGCCGAGGTCCTTCACAGTTTTATTTGAGAAGACTGTACAACCATCAAGATTAATTGTCAGATTCCACAGAAGATCTCTTTGTTTCTTCATCTCTGTTTTGTCCACTTCCTTATGTCTGAAACACATGCTTCCAGTGAGGGCAATTTTGGGGCTTCACCATGTTTCATTGAAATGTACAGCTGTGTGTCATCCGCATAGCAATGAATGTTAACATTATGTTTTTGAATGACATGCCCAAGAGGTAAAATATATAGTGAAAACAATAGTGGTCCTAAAACGGAACCTTGTGGAACACCGAAATCTACAGTTGATTCAGAGGACAAACCATTCACAGAGACAAACTGATATCGTTCCGACAGATAAGATCTAAACCAGGCCAGACCTTGTCCTTGTAGTGTATGTAAACTAGTTATAATGACTCCAACCTAAGTGGATGTAAACTAGTTTTAATGACTCCAACCTAAGTGGATGTAAACTAGTTTTAATGACTCCAACCTAAGTGGATGTAAACTAGTTTTAATGACTCCAACCTAAGTGGATGTAAACTAGTTTTAATGACTCCAACCTAAGTGGATGTAAACTAGTTTTAATGACTCCAACCTAAGTGGATGTAAACTCGTTTTAATGACTCCAACCTAAGTGGATGTAAACTAGTTTTAATGACTCCAACCTAAGTGGATATAAACTAGTTTTAATGACTCCAACCTAAGTGGATATAAACTAGTTTTAATGACTCCAACCTAAGTGGATATAAACTAGTTTTAATGACTCCCAACCTAAGTGGATATAAACTAGTTTTAATGACTCCAACCTAAGTGGATGTAAACTAGTTTTAATGACTCCAACCTAAGTGGATGTAAACGTCCGACTTCAACTGTATTCAGAGGATATATGCAAATTAATGTGTAACGTGATGTTTTAGACTCACTTTCTCAATTTATTGTACAGTTTACACATATATGATTTCAGTTTTTTGTGTGTGTAATATGGGTTTGGAGACATTATGAAGATACTAGCAGATTTGGAACACACCTAAGCCAGTGTGTATTGTGGTCTTTTATCCCCGTGAATAATATAGCGTCCTCTGTACATTTGTAAGTGTAGAGTTAGCTAACATTAGTCCCTTTGCACTCCACTCCACTCCACGCTGCACACACACACACATACATACACCCCCCCCCCCCCCCCCACCCCTCACCCAAACATACACTACCCCCCACACAGTCTATACAATGATGTTACCGGGAGTCTATATTGGGTTGTTTTTTGTTGCAACTCGAAATTACAAGATCACCTTAGTATGAAGTTTTGCTGCTAGCTACCGCATCTGTTATGGCAGCTTGTTTGATTGATCATCCCATTATAGAGAGGATTACTATGCCATAATACCGCAGCAAATTAATCAGACTGTCAAAAACCTCTGACGTGTCATTTCTCTGCCACACATTCGAAAAGCAAATCCATAGCAGGAGATGCCAGACTGTGAGCAATATTTACGGTGCACAATAGTCCTACAGTAGTCTATATATAGATGTATATCCACTATAGTCCTACAGTAGTCTAGATATGGGTTTATGTCCACTAACCAGGGGACATTTTGATTATTTACATAAAGCCTATTCCCCTGGGCCCCTAGCCAATATATTATTTTATTTACATTTTATTTATCTGTTATTTTACCAAGTAAGTTGACTGAGAACACGTTCTCATTTACAGCAACGGCCTGGGGAATAGTTACAGGGGAGAAGGGAGTACTGTAGGACTACAGTACTTTACAGTATCTGTAGGTACTCTAACACTGCCATGGTATGAAACATTGTCCCAGGGAGTAGTAGTACTGTAGAGGTCATGTCCTAATGTAGCTGCTCTGACAAAATGCCTTAAGTAACAGGCTAATTCAGTCTCTCTGTGAGCTGCCTACTTCACTTCGTCACACAGCACGTACATAAGCACACGCATAAACACAAACACACGTGCACACACAATCTCTCACACACACACACACACGCACTCACACATTCACGCACGCACCCCGCACACACAAAATGCCTCTTTCTCGCTCTCAGTCAGGGAGGGACACTTCCATTTGAAGAACGGTGCTATGCCTTTATAATGTGCACCCACAGCCACTAGGGACTGAGCTAAGACCGTTTGCAGGCACTCGTAATTAGTCTCAATATACACTGAAAAGAAATATATAAACGCATCATGTAAAGTGTTGGTCCCGTGTTTCATGAGCTCAAATAAAATATATTTCTCAATTGTTGTGCACACATTTGTTTACATCTCTGTTGGTGAGCATTTCTCCTTTGCCAAGATAATCCATCCACCTGACAGGTGTGGCATATCGAGAAGCTGATTATACAGCATGATCATTACACAGGTGCACCTTGTGCTGTGGACAATAAAAGGTCACTCTAAAATTTGCAGTTTTGCCACAGCACACAATGCCACAGCTGTCTCAAGTTTTGAGGAAGCGTGCAATTGGCATGCTGACTGCTGTTGCTAGAGAATTGAATGTTAATTTCTCTACCATAAGCCGACTCCAGCGTCGTTTTAGAGAATTTGGCAGTATGTATTTGCATAAAGCCTATTCCCCTGGGCCCCTAGCTGATATATCACACATACAGTAGTCCTACAGTACTTTACAGTATCTGCACAGTATAACAACCGCAGACCACGTGTATGGTGTTGTGATGGCAAGCTGTTTGCCCCCATGGTGGCGATAGGGTTATGGTATTTGAAGGCATAAGCGACAGACAACGTACATTTTATGCATTTTATCAATTGCAATTTGAATACACAGAGATACCGCTACGAGATCCTGAGGCCCATTGTCCTGAGGCCATTCATCCACCGCCATCACCTCATGTTTCAGGGATCTGTACGCAATTCCTTGAAGCTGAAAATGTCCCAGTTCTTCCATGGTCTTTACACTCACTAGACCAGACATGTCACCCATTGAGCATGTTTGGGATGCTCTGGATTGACGTGTACTCCAGCGTGTTTATATTTTTGTTCAGTATACATGTAAGAGGTTTATTGACAGTCCAAGTGGTAGCCGTGATGCCTCATTGTGCCGTACAGTGTAGTAGGTTGAGGTGTACATGCCGCGGAACGTAAGCGGGTCATTTCAAATGTATCTTTTTTTTTGTTGCATTCCTGAACAGAATTCATTCCAGCATTCTAGCATTCCTGAACAGAATTCAGCATTCTAATTCATCAGCATTCTAGCATTCCTGAACAGAATTCATTCCAGCATTCTAGCATTCCTGAACAGAATTCATTCCAGCATTCTAGCATTCCTGAACAGAATTCATTCCAGCATTCTAGCATTCCTGAACAGAATTCATTCCAGCATTCTAGCATTCCTGAACAGAATTCATTCCAGCATTCTAGCATTCCTGAACAGAATTCATTCCAGCATTCTAGCATTCCTGAACAGAATTCATTCCAGCATTCTAGCATTCCTGAACAGAATTCATTCCAGCATTCTAGCATTCCTGAACAGAATTCATTCCAGCATTCTAGCATTCCTGAACAGAATTCATTCCAGCATTCTAGCATTCCTGAACAGAATTCATTCCAACATTCTAGCATTCCTGAACAGAATTCATTCCAACATTCTAGCATTCCTGAACAGAATTCATTCCAAAATTCTAGCATTCCTGAACTGAATTCATTCCAACATTCTAGCATTCCTGAACAGAATTCATTCCAACATTCTAGCATTCCTGAACAGAATTCATTCCAACATTCTAGCATTCCTGAACAGAATTCATTCCAACATTCTAGCATTCCGGTGGAATAGAAACCCCCAAAGCACTTCACATAATCTCACATTGACTTTCTAAATGTATATTTCCCCCTATGAAAACCTTCCTTTTACATATCACTAGCTACATTAATTACATTTCTAATAGAATTCCTTATTTCACATCTATCAGGGAATTGGGCTCTCAGTTGGATTGATCAGGCTATATTACTAACCCATCCATATTTAGGCAGCTCACACATCAATAATTTAATCTAGCATGCCAATATGGAATTGTTTACAGATGTGATTTCTTGTGCAGTTTATCACTCCCTTCAAGGCCCGTGCCAACTACCAACACAAAGTCCATGTATTGTAATTTGTACCAAGTGTGGTATCCTGTTCCCAGTTCAGTTTGGGCTGTATACTCCTATAGCCATTGTCATGCCAATATGCACAAACTGATCTGGGACCAGTCTATGAGGTTAGGGGTTGTAATCAGTAATCATGAATCAGCTTGGCGATAGACTTCCATGATCTTCCTTGAATATCATACTGACCTCGTTGCCTGGTCCCAGATCAGTACTAATCTCCTAGCCTGGTCCCAGATCAGTACTAACCTCTTAGCCTGGTCCCAGATCAGTACTAACCTCCTAGTCAGGTCCCAGATCAGTATTAACCTCTTAGCCTGGTCCCAGATCAGTACTAACATCCTAGTCAGGTCCCAGATCAGTACTAACCTCTTAGCCTGGTCCCAGATCAGTATTAACCTCCTAGCCTGGTCCCAGATCAGTACTAACCTCCTAGTCAGGTCCCAGATCAGTACTAACCTCTAGCCTGGTCCCAGATCAGTACTAACCTCTTAGCCTGGTCCCAGATCAGTACTAACCTCCTAGTCAGGTCCCAGATCAGTACTAACCTCTTAGCCTGGTCCCAGATCAGTACTAACCTCCTAGTCAGGTCCCAGATCAGTACTAACCTCCTAGTCAGGTCCCAGATCAGTACTAACCTCCTTGTCAGGTCCCAGATCAGTATTAACCTCTAGCCTGGTCCCAGATCAGTACTAACCTCCTAGTCAGGTCCCAGATCAGTACTAACCTCTTAGCCTGGTCCCAGATCAGTACTAACCTCCTAGTCAGGTCCCAGATCAGTACTAATCTCCTAGCCTGGTCCCAGATCAGTACTAATCTCCTAGTCAGGTCCCAGATCAGTATTAACCTCCAGTATAGTACAGAGGCGATGTGAATCCAGGTCTGCTTCACAGTGAACCCAGCCTTCAGGTTTAAGGGTTGAAATCAGTCATTAAAAATGGTCTTTGTGTTTCTCTATGCTTTCCCTTTAGTGAAAGTTCAAATCTCCGAGCTGACAAGGTAAAACAGGGGCCGTTGAACAGGCAGTTAACCCACTGTTCCTAGGCCGTCATTGAAAATAAGAATTTGTTCTTAACTGACTTGCCTAGTTAAATAAAGGTTAAAAAAAACAAACATTTTTTTAAAAACCTCCAGTAAATTATAGAAGGGGGGGGGGGGGGGGGTTCAGGTCTGCCTCCTGCAGTGAAACAGTGAGAGTCACAGGTTGTACACAGATGAAGGCCCAGTTAACTGAAGGTGAACCACTCCTGTGTTCAGAGGCCCTTACGTCACGCCTCCCAACAGACCCACACAACAAATTGGAAAGTGGACAAAATGTTGCTCCACTTTCAACTATACATTTTTTTCCAGTTCAGGATACAGACAGGGATGCCTGCTTGTCTTTGTGTTTTACGGTTTTGCATCCTAGCTTCCTAGGTTCTCGTTTCTGCAGAGTGGTAATTTCACCACAGCGAAGCGGTCACATCTCCTAACTCACTACCGAATTGATGACCGAAAGGTCAAGCCTATAATATTTCCCAGTTAAAGGCTAATATACAGATGGTTGTGAATGTAGCATCAATTTGTATCACACACATAAAAAATGTAAAAACCCTGGTGGTGAAACCTATGGTGTTTATCATGGAATAAGGTGAGAGTTTGCGCCTCATTTCACAGCTGATGATTGTGTGTGGTCATGTGTGTTCTGTAATGTCAGCACGAACCAATGACAGCTTGCCGAGTTTTCTCTCTCCCCCTTTGATAGAACTAATGAAGAAAACGGAGCGAGCGGAGTGAACTAGGACGAGCTTCCAGAGGACCCGCGCACCTCTTCCCTTTATAGTGCACTACTTTGGACCAGAGAACGGCCCCTGTCCGAAGGAGTAGACTGCATAGGGAACAAGGTACCATTTGGTACACAGACACATAGGTTCCCTCTGAATGTTGTTATTCACTAATCTCCCTGATATTGGCTTTCAAAGAAAACAACAAGAACAACCTTTAACAACTCACAGAGCACGGCAACACAGAGCACGGCAACACAGAGCACGGCAACACAGAGCACGGCAACACAGAGCACGGTAACACAGAGCACGGCAACACAGAGCACGGCAACACAGAGCACGGCAACACAGAGCACGGCAACACAGAGCACGGCAACACAGAGCACGGCAACACAGAGCATGGCAACACAGAGCACGGCAGCACAGAGCACGGCAACACAGAGCACGGCAACACAGAGCACGGCAACACAGAGCACGGCAACACAGAGCACGGCAACACAGAGCATGGCAACACAGAGCACGGCAACACAGAGCATGGCAACACAGAGCACGGCAACACAGAGCATGGCAACACAGAGCACGGCAACACAGAGCATGGCAACACAGAGCACGGCAACACAGAGCACGGCAACACAGAGCACGGTAACACAGAGCACGGCAACACAGAGCACGGCAACACAGAGCACGGTAACACAGAGCACGGCAACACAGAGCACGGCAACACAGAGCACAGCTGCACTGCCTCTGTCTGTCTGTCTGACTCTCTCTTTCCCTCTCGCTCTCTGTTTCTCTCTGTTTCTCTCTCCCTCTCTCTCTCTCTCTCTCTGTCTCTCTACCTTCCCTGTCCTCCTCCTCTCTCCCCCCTCTCTCTCTCTCTCCTCTCTCTCTCTCTCTACATTCCCTGTCCTCCTCCTCTCTCCCCCCTCTCTCTCTCTCTCTCTCTCTCTACCTTCCCTGTCCTCCTCTCTCTCCCCCTCTCTCTCTCTCTCTCTCTCTCTCTCTTTCTCTACCTTCCCTGTCCTCCTCCTCTCTCCCCCTCTCTCTCTCTCTCTCTCTCTCTCTCTCTCTCTCTCTCTCTCTCTCTCTCTTCTCTACCTTCCCTGTTCTCCTCCTCTCTCCCCCCTCTCTCTCTCGCTCTACTCCCTAGTTCTCTCTCTCTCTCTCTCTCTCTCTCTCTCTCTCTCTCTCTCTACCTTCCCTGTCCTCCTCCTCTCTCCCCCCCTCTCTCTCTCTCTCTCTCTCTACCTTCCCTGTCCTCCTCCTCTCTCCCCCCTCTCTCTCTCTCTCTCCTCCCTAGTTCTCTCTCTCCACTCCTCCTCAATGACAGACCATCTGGCAGCAGCCGACCATTGTTAATAGCTTCATTACAGAAGCGGGCGATGCTTCGGCTTCGCAGCCTCTGATTGGCCCGATGCTTCCCTGCCCATAAAACCAACAGCATGGTGCGGTGTCGCCCATATCTCACACAGCAGATAGAGCATCCATGCTAACGCGGTAAAGACACAGGGCGGGTTAAAGGAGAGAAGGGATTTCTCCATGAGCGTCCTATGGAGGTGCAGTCATTAAAACCAGCAGGGTAGTGTGTTATATTACAGACGGACAGAGTGGGATATATATATATATAATATGTAATAGCATATTTGGAATGAGGATTGAGAGAGAGAGTGAGAGTGAAAGAGAGTGAGTGAGTGAGTGAGTGAGTGAGTGAGTGAGTGAGTGAGTGAGAGTGAGTGAGTGAGTGAGTGAGTGAGTGAGTGAGTGAGTGAGTGAGTGAGTGAGTGAGTGAGAGTGAGTGAGTGAGTGAGTGAGTGAGTGAGTGAGTGAGTGAGTGAGTGAGTGAGTGAGTGAGTGAGTGAGTGAGTGAAAGAGAGAGAGAGAGAGGAGAGAGAGAGAGAGACAGAGAGAGACAGAGAGCGAGAGGGAAAGAGAGAGTCAGAGAGAAAGAGAGAGAGAGAGACAGAGAGTAAAAGAGAGAGAGAGAGAGAGTGAAAGAGAGAGAGTGAAAGAGAGAGAGAGAGAGAGAGAGAGAGAGAGAGAGAGAGTGAAAGAGAGAGAGAGAGAGAGAGAGAGAGAGAGAGAGGGAGGGAGAGAGAGAGAGACAGAGAGCGAGAGGGAAAGAGAGCGAGAGGGAAAGAGGGAGTCAGAGAGAGAGAGAGAGAGCGACAGAGAGTAAAAGAGAGAGAGAGTGAAATAGAGAGAGAGTGAAAGAGAGAGAGAGTGAAAGAGAGAGAGAGAGAGAGAGACAGAGAGCGAGAGGGAAAGAGAGAGTCAGAGAGAAAGAGAGAGAGAGAGAGAGAGAGAGAGAGAGAGAGAGAGAGAGAGAGAGAGTGAAAGAGAGAGTGAAAGAGAGAGAGAGAGACAGAGAGAGCGAGAGTGTGACTGACTGACTGACTGGTGGCTGCTTGACTATCATTCATATCTCCATTTAGTCTGGCACTAACCCAGTCAAGCTTACAATGTTCTCCCTCTACGACTTGTCCCTGGGAATGTATTTATAGACAGCCCCACGACAAGGATGTGCTTTTCCTTCCCTCTGAGAACACGCAATGTAGCTTACCCTCAAATCAAATAAAGTACCACCCCCCCCACCCTTTCAACCACTTTCCTCCGCAAATAATTAAAAATAAATGTTTTATTAAACAAACCCCCACCCACCTTTTCAGCCACTAAATCAACACATCTTTCAATGTGTAATAGTACTGGCCATCAGGATAGAAGCATAGCTCTCTATATACAACTTATATACAGTACAAACACTACATATCTCAGTCGATACAGGAAATGATTTTCCCTTGCACGTTTCAGACCTCGAGGAGAAACCAACAGCTCACAAGGGGACACGCTAGCGGTAATTAGACTGGCTAGTGCAGAGAGGGCCTTTAATTGGAATGTGTCATGTTCTAGAGGCTTGATGGGGAGTGATGATTGGATGAGGATGTGCCTCAGGTCCTCCCAATATGGCTGGAATAAGCACACACCGCCTCAGCCCTCCTCACATCACCTAAACACAGCCTCAGCACTCTTCAGCCCCTCCTCACACCTCCTCAGCCCTCCTCAGCCCCTCCTCAGCACCTCCTCAGTCCTCCTCACACCGCCTCAGCCCTCCTCAGCCCCTCCTCAGCACCTCCTCAGTCCTCCTCACACCGCCTCAGCCCTCCTCACATCACCTAAACACAGCCTCAGCACTCTTCAGCCCCTCCTCACACCTCCTCAGCCCTCCTCAGCAACTCCTCAGCCCCTCCTTACACCTCCTCAGCCCCCCTCACACCGCCTCAGCCCTCCTCAGCAACTCCTCAGCCCCTCCTCAGTCCTCCTCAGTCCTCCTCACACCTCACACCTCCTCAGCCCCCCTCACACCGCCTCAGCCCTCCTCGGTCCTCCTCACACCTCCTCACACCTCCTCAGCCCCCTCACACCTCCTCAGCCCTCCTCAGTCCTCCTCACACCTCCTCACACCTCCTCAGCCCCCTCACACCTCCTCAGTCCTCCTCAGTCCTCCTCACAGGGCCCCTGTATAGTGTACTACTGTTGACCGGGGCCCTATTTAGTGTACTACTGTTGACCAGGGCCCTAAATAGTGTACTTACTGTTGACCAGGACCCTATTTAGTGTACTACTGTTGACCAGGGCCCTATATAGGTGTACTACTGTTGACCAGGGCCCTATATAGTGCACTAATGTTGACCAGAGCCCTATTTAGTGTACTACTGTTGACTGGGGGCCCTATTTAGTGTACTACTGTTGACTGGGGCCCTATACAGTGTACTACTGTTGACTGGGGCCCTATTTAGTGTACTACTGTTGACTGGGGCCCTATACAGTGTACTACTGTTGACTGGGGCCCTATTTAGTGTACTACTGTTGACTGGGGCCCTATACAGTGTACTACTGTTGACTGGGGCCCTATACAGTGTACTACTGTTGACTGGAGCCTATATAGTGTAGACTTTCTTCTTACTGGCTTCTTTTGTTCTTTTTATTCATATAATCCTAAAACAGAGCCTACCTACCCCTCTACCCCTCTACCCCTCTGTCCTACCTACCCCTCTACCTCTGTCCAACCTACCCCTCTACCCCTCTGTTCTACCTACCCCTCTACCCCTCTGTCCTACCTACCCCTCTACCCCTCTACCCCTCTACCCCTCTGTCCTACCTACCCCTCTACCCCTCTGTCCTACCTACCCCTCTACCCCTTGTCCTACCTACCCCTCTACCCCTCTGTTCTACCTACCCCTCTGTCCCTCTGTCCTACCTACCCTTTGACCACTCTACCCCTCTACCCCTCCACCCTCTGTCCTACCTACCCCTCTGTCCCTCTGTCCTACCTACCCCTCTACCACTCTGTCCTACCTACCCCTCTACCACTCTGACCTACCTACCCCTCTGTCCCTATGTCCTACCTACCCCTCGACCACTCTACCCCCTCTACCCCTCCACCCCTCTGTCCTACCTACCCCTCTGTCCCTCTGTCCTACCTACCCCTCGACCACTCTACCCCTCTACCCCTCCACCCCTCTGTCCTATCTACCCCTCTGTCCCTCTGTCCTACCTACCCCTCTACACCTCTGTCCCTCCATCACCCTACACCTCTGTCCCTCCATCACCCTACCCCTCTGTCCCTCCATCACCCTACCCCTCTGTCCCTCTGTCCTACCTACCCCTCGACCACTCTACCCCTCTACCCCTGCACCCCTCTGTCCTTTTTTCCCCCCTGTCCCTCTGTCCTACCTACCCCTCTACACCTCTGTCCCTCCATCACCCTACACCTCTGTCCTCCATCACCCTACCCCTCTGTCCCTCCATCACCCTACCCCTCTGTCCCTCCATCACCCTACACCTCTGTCCCTCCTTCACCCTACCCTCTGTCCCTCCATCACCCTACCCCTCTACCTATCTGTCCTACCTACCCCCCTACCTCTCTGTCCCTCCATCACCCTACCCCTCTACCTATCTGTCCTACCTACCCCCCTACCTCTCTGTCCCTCCATTCACCCTACCCCTCTACCTATCTGTCCTACCTACCCCCTACCTCTCTGTCCCTCCATCACCCTACCCCTCTGTCCCTCCATCAACCCTACCCCTCTACCTATCTGTCCTACCTACCCCCCTACCTCTCTGTCCCTCCATCACCCTACACCTCTGTCTCTCCATCACCCTACACCTCTGTCCCTCCATCACCCTACCCCTCTTTTCCTCATCATCCTACCCCTCTTTTCCTCCATCACCCTACCTCTCTGTCCCTCTATCCCTCCACACCTCCATCACCTACCCTTCTACTACCCCACACCTTCATCAGCCTACCACTCTACCCTTCCACACCTCCATCAGCCTACCACTCTACCCCTCCACACCTCCATCACCCTACCTCTCTGTCCCTCTTACCCCTCCACACCTCCAGTCACCTACCCCTCTACTACCCCACCTCTCCATCAGACTACCACTCTACCCTCTACACCTCCATCACCTACCCCTCTACTACCCCATAACCTCCATCAACCCTACCCCTCTACCCCTCCACACCTCCATTACCCTACCCCTTTATCCCTCCACACCTACATCACCCTCCCCTCTACCCCTCCACACCTCCATCACCCTACCCATCTACCCCTCCACACCTCCATCACCCCTCACTTTCATTTTCTTGTCTTAATATGCTCTTCTCTCTGAGAACAGTTATTCATCAACGTACCGGCTCAGCTGTGGAGGGCTGAGGAGGAGAAAAGGAACAACAAAGCACTAACTCAAAGCACTAACTTAGTCCCAAATGGCACCCTATC
>NC_034188.2:9175668-9231335 GCF_002021735.2 Oncorhynchus kisutch | reverse complement strand
TCTCCTCTTCCTCTCCTCTCCTCTCCTCTCCTCTCCTCTCTCTCTCCTCTCCTCTCCTCTCTCCTCTCCTCTCCTCTCCTCTCCTCCTCTCCTCTCTCTCCTCTCCTCTCTCTCTCCTCTCCTCTCCTCTCCTCTCCTCTCCTCTCTCCTCTCCTCTCTCCTCTCCTCTCCTCTCCTCTCTCTCCTCTCCTCTCCTCCTTCCTCCCTATCCTCTCCTCTCCTCTCCTTCTCCTCTCTTCCTCTCCTCTCCTCTCCTGTCTCCTCTCTCTCCTCTCCTCTCCTCCTCCTCTCTCTTCTCTCCTCTCCTACTCCTCTCCTCTCCTCTCTCCTCTCCTCTCTTCCCTCTCCACTCCTCTCCACTCCGTCTCCTCTCCTCTCCCTCCTCTCCTCTCCTCTCCTCTCCTCTCCTCTCTCTCCTCTCCTCTCTCTCCTCTCCTCTCCTCTCTCTCTCTCTCTCCTCTCCTCTCCTCTCCTCTCCTCTCCTCTCCTCTACCCTTGTTTTTAAGATGGTCCATACATGGATCATTTAGCTATTTGATTTTTATTGTGATTTTTAACATTTTATTTTGTACTTTCCCAAACAAATATTTAACATTTATTTGATATAATATTGAATTTGGCCTTTTACAAATATAACCCATAGAAACACATTGAATAACACATTCATATTGGCAAAACAGACAGTACAAAACAAAAGTATCATAAAGAATAAGGTTTTGAAGTGTCAGATTAAGTTAGAGATATGTGTTTTTAACATGGGCTGCGTGTCATTCCACCATTCGGACGCTACAGTCGTGAGAAGATCGATATTCGAGATGTCTCCTGGTCTGACAAACAGCGTTGTACCTTTGCCACTTTCCACTGCAAATTCGGAAGGCCAACACAGATATCTCTACCTTAAACTGGCGGATTTGGATGGGAATTGTTTTATTATGTTATTTAGATTGACGCACGGCAGATAAGGACTCAGTATGTAATGTGTTTGTTGAAAATGTGAAAACCCATAACAAGATATATTACATTCCTTACAAACTCCACTATTGTACCCATTATAACATGACCAATAAACAAAGTCATTCTCTGTCAGTCAACATTTTCACAAAATGTTTATATCACTGTACATATCTACCGATACAAAGTCCATTTCAAATCGCATCTATTTAACTTCCTTGGTTAATTTCAAGTTAGCATTGATGGTAATATTGCACACATTAGAGATCACTTCGAACGTAAACCTGGCAGCTGTCTGGTACTTCCGTTGCCAGTATCTGATTGCCAAAGCGTGTCTCAAGAAACCTTGTTTGTGTTAACACATGATTGTTCCACGCACTTTCTCGTCTCTTGCCAAAACTGTTGTCATTTCCAGATGGCTTAAAATGTTTGCCCTTATGATTATCATAACGCCAGATTCATGATGAATCATTCGGCCCGTCAGGTTTACTATACGAGCAGGATATGAAACCCCTCTCATATGCATTGATCGTATGAACTATTGAACCCTTGACCTCTCTACTGTTAAAGACAGTCATTGTGAGAAATGACCTTAAGAAACAACCAACAGTAGAACATAAAAGAAGTTGGGGATATCGTCATGAAATTGGTGAAAATATTATATTTTGTAAAAATAAAAATAATAATAAATAAATAAAAATTATTGTATATATTATCCCAAATCCTTTCATGTCATTTTATTTATTCATCCATAGGAGCATCGTTCAGTAATTTAACACGGCACTTGACTACAGTATTTCATTGCACAGGTGGTTGTCCCAAATGGCATCCTATTGCCAATATAGTGCACTACTTTTGACCATAGCTCAATAGTCCCTGGTCAACAGTAGTGCACTACGAAGGGAACAGGGTTGTATTGGGCCCTGGTCAACAGTAGTGCACTACGAAGGGAACAGGGTTGTATTGGGCCCTGGTCAACAGTAGTGCACTACGAAGGGAATAGGGGGCCATTGGGCCCAGGTCAACAGTAGTGCACTACGAAGGGAATAGGGTTCTATTCCACCTTAGTACTATAACCAGCTCCTGTGAAACGCCTGCACTAACAGCATCATTAGTGACCCTCGACATTTTAAAACCACCAGCTGTCTGGTACGGTCATATTAAAACCACTAGCTGTATTAATACCACTAGCTATCTGGTACGGTCATATTAAAACCACTAGCTGTATTAATACCACCAGCTGTCTGGTACGGTCATATTAAAACCACCAGCTGTCTGGTACGGTCATATTAAAACCACCAGCTGTCTGGTACGGTCATATTAATACCACCAGCTGTCTGGTACGGTCATATTAATACCACCAGCTGTCTGGTACGGTCATATTAATACCACCAGCTGTCTGGTACGGTCATATTAATACCACTAGCTGTCTGGTACGGTCATATTAAAGCCACCAGCTGTCTGGTACGGTCATATTAAAACCACTAGCTGTCTGGTACGGTCATATTAATACCACCAGCTGTCTGGTACGGTAATATTAAAGCCACCAGCTGTCTGGTACGGTCATATTAAAACCACCAGCTGTCTGGTACGGTCATATTAAAACCACCAGCTGTCTGGTACGGTCATATTAAAACCACCAGCTGTCTGGTACGGTCATATTAAAACCACCAGCTGTATTAATACCACCAGCTGTCTGGTACGGTCATATTAATACCACCAGCTGTCTGGTACGGTCATATTAAAACCACCAGCTGTCTGGTACGGTCATATTAATACCACCAGCTGTCTGGTACGGTCATATTAATACCACCAGCTGTCTGGTACGGTCATATTAATACCACCAGCTGTCTGGTACGGTCATATTAATACCACTAGCTGTCTGGTACGGTCATATTAAAGCCACCAGCTGTCTGGTACGGTCATATTAAAACCACTAGCTGTCTGGTACGGTCATATTAATACCACCAGCTGTCTGGTACGGTAATATTAAAGCCACCAGCTGTCTGGTACGGTCATATTAAAACCACCAGCTGTCTGGTACGGTCATATTAAAACCACCAGCTGTCTGGTACGGTCATATTAAAACCACCAGCTGTCTGGTACGGTCATATTAAAACCACCAGCTGTATTAATACCACTAGCTGTCTGGTACGGTCATATTAATACCACTAGCTGTCTGGTACGGTAATATTAATACCACTAGCTGTCTGGTACGGCAATATTAATACCACTAGCTGTCTGGTACGGTTATATTAATACCACTAGCTGTCTGGTACGGTCATATTACTACCACCAGCTGTCTGGTACGGTAATATCAATGCCACCAGCTGTCTGGTACGGTCATATCAATACCACCAGCTGTCTGGTACGGTCATATTAAAACCACCAGCTGTATTAATACCACCAGCTGTCTGGTACGGCTATATTAAAACCACCAGCTGTCTGGTACGGTCATATTAATACCACCAGCTGTCTGGTACGGTCATATTAAAACCACCAGCTGTATTAATACCACCAGCTGTCTGGTACGGACATATTAATACCACTAGCTGTCTGGTACGGTCATATTAAAGCCACCAGCTGTCTGGTACGGTCATATTAATACCACTAGCTGTCTGGTACGGTCATATTAATACCACCAGCTGTCTGGTACGGTCATATTAAAGCCACCAGCTGTCTGGTACGGTCATATTAAAACCACCAGCTGTCTGGTACGGTCATATTAAAACCACCAGCTGTATTAATACCACTAGCTGTCTGGTATGGTCATATTAAAACCACCAGCTGTCTGGTACGGTCATATTAAAGCCACCAGCTGTCTGGTACGGTCATATTAAAACCACCAGCTGTATTAATACCACTAGCTGTCTGGTACGGTCATATTAAAACCACCAGCTGTATTAATACCACTAGCTGTCTGGTACGGTCATATTAAAGCCACCAGCTGTCTGGTACGGTCATATTAAAACCACCAGCTGTCTGGTACGGTCATATTAAAACCACCAGCTGTCTGGTACGGTCATATTAAAGCCACCAGCTGTCTGGTACGGTCATATTAAAGCCACCAGCTGTCTGGTACGGTCATATTAAAGCCACCAGCTGTCTGGTACGGTCATATTAAAACCACCAGCTGTCTGGTACGGTCATATTAAAGCCACCAGCTGTCTGGTACGGTCATATTAATACCACCAGCTGTCTGGTACGGTCATATTAAAACCACCAGCTGTCTGGTACGGTCATATTAAAACCACCAGCTGTATCAATACCACTAGCTGTCTGGTACGGTCATATTAAAACCACCAGCTGTCTGGTACGGTCATATTAAAACCACCAGCTGAATTAATACCACTAGCTGTCTGGTACGGTCATATTAAAGCCACCAGCTGTCTGGTACGGTCATATTAAAGCCACCAGCTGTCTGGTACGGTCATATTAAAGCCACCAGCTGTCTGGTACGGTCATATTAAAGCCACCAGCTGTCTGGTACGGTCATATTAAAACCACCAGCTGTCTGGTACGGTCATATTAAAGCCACCAGCTGTCTGGTACGGTCATATTAATACCACCAGCTGTCTGGTACGGTCATATTAAAACCACCAGCTGTCTGGTACGGTCATATTAAAACCACCAGCTGTCTGGTACGGTCATATTAAAGCCACCAGCTGTCTGGTACGGTCATATTAACACCACCAGCTGTCTGGTACGGTCATATTAAAGCCACCAGCTGTCTGGTACGGTCATATTAACACCACCAGCTGTCTGGTACGGTCATATTAAAACCACCAGCTGTCTGGTACGGTCATATTAAAGCCACCAGCTGTCTGGTACGGTCATATTAAAACCAACAGCTGTCTGGTACGGTCATATTAAAGCCACCAGCTGTCTGGTACGGTCATATTAAAGCCACCAGCTGTCTGTAAGGGCTTGGTGAAGATTCTGAAGAGGTCATTTCCTGCGAAGAAGTTGAAAAGAGAGAACATAGTGCAGAAAGTACTTAAGCTCTCAATTATTGATACCCCACAACAGCCAGAACGAATACTAAAAATCTGTAAATTCACCGTCATTAACACTTGTGGAGAGACTATAGAATAAAACTGTGAACCTGATTTAACGTTATTATCTGTGGTCTGCCAGGCGTGACATTGACAAAAGCTTTGAAAACCCTGCAGAGGAAGAACCAAGTCTCTGCTGAATAATACAGTCCAGAGGCCTTTTAGCGGAGCAGCATTTGTTTGGGTTCATGGATTTCTTTCTTTATTAAAAAAAATAAAGTATATGAAACAACACCACTCATTCACAAGGGAAAAGATCTACAGTGCATTAATCTGCCTTTTAAAAATCCACTTGTAAATCCACTTGTAAATGCAATGATCAAAGTCAGTGATCAAAGTCAGTGATCAAAGTCAGTGATCAAAGTCAGTGATCAAAGTCAGTGATCAAAGTCAGTGATCAAAGTCAGTGATCAAAGTCAGTGATCAATGTCAATGATCAAAGTCAGTGATCAAAGTCAATGATCAAAGTCAGTTATCAAAGTCAGTTATCAAAGTCAGTGATCAAAGTCAGTGATCAAAGTCAGTGATCAAAGTCAGTGATCAAAGTCAGTGATCAAAGAAAGTATTTTCTGCTCCCCTGCCTTGTCTGAAATTCCCTAAATATTCAATTAAACCAGAGAAGGGAGGAGAAGAGAGGAGGAGAGGAGAAGGGAGGAGAAGGGAGGAGAAGGGAGGAGAAGAGAGGAGAAGAGGATGGGTGATGAGAGGAGAGGAGGAGAGGAGAAGGGAGGAGAAGGGAGGAGAAGGAGGAAGAGAGGAGGAGAGGAGAAGGGAGGAGAAGGGAGGAGAAGGGAGGAGGAGAGGAGAAGGGAGGAGAAGGGAGGAGAAGGGAGGAGAAGAGAGGAGAAGGGAGGAGAAGGGAGGAGAAGGGAGGAGAAGGGAGGAGAGGAGAAGGGAGGAGAAGGGAGGAGAAGGGAGGAGAAGAGAGGAGAAGGGAGGAGAAGGGAGGAGCAGAGAGGAGAAGGGAGGAGAAGGGAGGAGAAGGGAGGAGAAGAGAGGAGGAGAGGAGAAGAGGATGGATGATGAGAGGAGAGGAGGAGAGGGGGAGAGGAGGAAAGGAGAAGAGGATGGATGATGAGAGGAGGAGAGGAGAGGGGAGAGGAGAGGGGAGAGGAGGAAAGTAGAAAAGGATGGATGATGAGAGGTGAGGAGAGAAAGGAAGGATGGATGATGAGAGGTGAGGTGAATAGAGGAGATGGGAGGAGAGGAGAGGAGGGAAGGATGGATGATGAGAGGTCTGGAGGGGAGGGGAGGTTAAGAGGGGAGAGGAGAGGAGGGAAAATGGAGGATGAGAGGTGAGGGGGGAGAGGAGAAGAAAGAAGAGGAGGGGAGGGGAGAGAGGAGAGGAGAGGAGAGGAGAGGAGAGGAGAGGAGAGGAGAGGAGAGGAGAGGAGAGGAGAGGAGAGGAGGAGAGGAGAGGAGAGGAGAGGAGAGGAGAGGAGAGGAGAGAAGGGGAGAAGATGGATGATGAGAGGAGAGGTGAGAAGAGGAGAGGTGAGGAGGAGAGAGGAGAAGAGGATGGATGATGAGAGGAGAGGTGAGGAGGGGAGGGGAGAGGTTTGGAGAGGAGAGAAGGAGAGAGGAGAAGAGGATAGATAATGAGGGGAGAGGAGAGGAGAGAAGGATGGAAAATAAATACACATCAGTTCAAATGGAAGCGTTCTCTTTGCCTCTAGGCACTGTGCTATAGGCTGTGGCAGTCCTTTCTACCTCTAGACACTGTGCTGTAGGCTGTGGCAGTCCTTTCTGCCTATATGCACTGTGCTGCAGGCTGTGGCAGTCCTCTCTGCCTCTAGACACTGTGCTGTAGGCTGTGGCAGTCCTTTCTGCCTCTAGACACTGTGTGGTAGACTGTGGCAGTCCTCTCTGCCTCTAGACACTGATCCGGAGACTGTGGCAGTTCTCTCTGCCTCTAGGCACTGTGTGGTAGACTGTGGCAGTCCTCTCTGCCTATAGGCACTGTGCTGTAGACTGTGGCAGTCCTCTCTGCCTATATGCACTGTGCTGCAGACTGTGGCAGTCCTCTCTGCCTATATGCACTGTGTGGTAGACTGTGGCAGTCCTCTCTGCCTATATGCACTGTGCTGCAGACTGTGGCAGTCCTCTCTGCCTCTAGACACTGTGATGTAGACTGTGGCAGTCCTCTCTGCCTCTAGACACTGTGTGGTAGACTGTGGCAGTCCTCTCTGCCTATATGCACTGTGTGGTAGACTGTGGCAGTCCTCTCTGCCTATATGCACTGTGTGGTAGACTGTGGCAGTCCTCTCTGCCTATATGCACTGTGCTGCAGACTGTGGCAGTCCTCTCTGCCTATATGCACTGTGTGGTAGACTGTGGCAGTCCTCTCTGCCTATATGCACTGTGCTGCAGACTGTGGCAGTCCTCTCTGCCTATATGCACTGTGTGGTAGACTGTGGCAGTCCTCTCTGCCTCTAGACACTGTGTGGTAGACTGTGGCAGTCCTCTCTGCCTATATGCACTGTGTGGTAGACTGTGGCAGTCCTCTCTGCCTCTAGACACTGTGTGGTAGACTGTGGCAGTCCTCTCTGCCTCTATGCACTGTGTGGTAGACTGTGGCAGTCCTCTCTGCCTATATGCACTGTGTGGTAGACTGTGGCAGTCCTCTCTGCCTATATGCACTGTGTGGTAGACTGTGGCAGTCCTCTCTGCCTATATGCACTGTGTGGTAGACTGTGGCAGTCCTCTCTGCCTATATGCACTGTGTGGTAGACTGTGGCAGTCCTCTCTGCCTATATGCACTGTGTGGTAGACTGTGGCAGTCCTCTCTGCCTCTAGACACTGTGCTGCAGACTGTGGCAGTCCTCTCTGCCTCTAGACACTGTGATGTAGACTGTGGCAGTCCTCTCTGCCTCTAGACACTGTGATGTAGACTGTGGCAGTCCTCTCTGCCTCTAGACACTGTGATGCAGACTGTGGCAGTCCTCTCTGCCTCTAGACACTGTGATGTAGACTGTGGCAGTCCTCTCTGCCTCTAGACACTGTGCTGCAGACTGTGGCAGTCCTCTCTGCCTCTAGACACTGTGATGTAGACTGTGGCAGTCCTCTCTGCCTCTAGACACTGTGATGTAGACTGTGGCAGAACAAAATATTCTAGGTTATTTTAGATTTGAGATATTTACTTTGAGTCGAATTAGGACCATTCCTATGGTATAACAGAAAAGGGAAAACAGATTTGTGAAGGGGAGGTATATTTGCAGACATTCTAATGGCTTTGGATGGTTTTCTGAGTTGAGGGTTGATGGTTGTCCCGAGGCAGTAGCCCTCTTCACCGCAGTAGAAATCATCCGTCTGAAATCTGGAAATAAACATATTCATTTATACACGCAGAAGTCATCACCCATCCCGCTCACTCTACTAAATACTAAACAATCCCCCGTACCACTAAAAACACACACTCACACTTAAATACACACATGCATACTCACACTCACTTACTCAGTCACTCACACACTCACACAGTAATATTACACGTGTCTAACAGGAAGCAGATGTAAGAGGGATTTTCTATTGTCTTTGTGTTCCAGCCAGTGAGGTCACACCATTTCCCTGTTCCATTTTCTTCTTTTTTTAAAGAAGAGTGTTGGGCCAAACATATCACGTAGAAATGTCCTTGTTCTCCATGAAAACATACATGACATGAGTAGCAAACTGAATAGGAAATATAGTCAAGATGTTGACAAGGTTATAAATAATGATTTTTAATTGAAATAATAATTGTGTCCTTCAAACTTGGTTTTCGTAAAAGAATCCTCCATTTGCAGCAATTACAGCCTTGCAGACCTTTGGCATTCTAGTTGTCAAGTTGTTGAGGTAATCTGAAGAGATTTCACCCCATGCTTCCTGAAGCACCTCCCACAAGTTGGATTGGCTTGATGGTCACTTATTACGTACCATACGGTCAAGCTGCTCCCATAACAGCTCAATAGGGTTGAGATCCGGTGACTGTGCTGGCCACTCCATTATAGACAGAATACCAGCTGACTGCTTCTTCCCTAAATAGTTATTGCATAGTTTGGAGATGTGCTTTGGGTCATTGTCCTGTTGTAGGAGGAAATTGGCCCCAATTAAGCGACGTCCACAGGGTATGGAATGGCGTTGCAAAATGGAGTGATAGCCTTCCTTCTTCAAGATCCCTTTTACCCTGTACAAATCTCCCACTTTACCACCACCAAAGCACCCCCAGACCATCACATTGCCTCCACCATGCTTGACAGATTGCATCAAGCACTCCTCCAGCATATTTTCATTTTTTTCTGCATCTCACAAATGTCCTTCTTTGTGATCCAAACACCTCAAACTTAGATTTGTCTGTCCATAACCTTTTTTTTTCAGTCTTCCTCTGTCCAGTGTCTGTGTTCTTCTTCCTCTTCACTGTTGATGTTGAGACTGGTGTTTTGCGGGCACTGTTTAATGAAGCTGCCAGTTGAGGACTTGTGAGGCGTCTGTTTCTCAAACTAGACACTCTAATGTACTTGTCCTCTTGCTCAGTTGTGCACCGGGGCCTCCCATTCCTCTTCCTATTCTAGTTAGAGCCAGTTTGTTCTGTTATGTGAAGGGAGTAGTACACAGTGTTGTATGAGATCTTCAGTTTCTTTGCAGTTTCTCGCATGGAATAGCCTTCATTTCTCAGAACAAGAATAGACTGATGAGTTTCAGAAGAAAGTGCTTTGTTTCAGGCTATTTTGAGCCTGTAATCGAACCCACAAATGCTGATGCTCCAGATACTCAACTAGTCTAAAGAAGGACAGTTTTTTTGCTTCTTTAATCAGGACAACAGTCTTCAGCTGTGCTATCATAATTGCAAAAGGGTTTTCTAATGATCAATTAGCCTTTTACAATGATAAACTTGGATTAGCAAACACAACGTGCCATTGGAACACAGGAGAAATGGTTGCTGATAATGGGCCTCTGTACGCCTATGTAGATATTCCATAAAACATTTCTGATTCATTTGATGTTATTTTAAAACCTTCTCTGGGATATGTGGGTAGCGTCCCACCTCACCAACAGCCAGTGAAATTGCAGGGCACCAAATTCAAAAAACAACAGAAGTCCCATAAATGAAATTCCTCAAACATACAAGTATTTTACTCCATTTTAAAGATAAACTTGTTGTAAATCCAGCGACAGTGTCTGATTTCAAAAAGGCTTTACGACGAAAGCACACCAAATGATTATGTTAGGTCAGCACCTAGTCACAGAAAAACACAGACATTTTTCCAGCCAAAGAGAGGAGTCACAAAAAGCAGAAATAGAGATTAAATTGATCACTAACCTTTGATGATCTTCATCAGATGACACTCATAGGACTTGATGTTACACAATACATGTATGTTTTGTTCGATAAAGTTCATATTTATACCCAAAAATCTCAGTTTACATTGGTGTGTTATGTTCAGTAGTTCCAAAACATCCAGTGATTTTGCAGAGCCACATCAATTTACAGAAATACTCATAATAAACATTGATAAAAGATACAAGTGTTATGCATGGAATTTTAGATCCACTTCTCCTTAATGCAACCGCTGTGTCAGATTTCCAAAAAACTTTACAGAAAAATCACACCATGCAATAATCTGAGTACGGCGCCATGCAGATACCCGTCATGTTGTGGAGTCAACAGAAGTCAGAAATAGCAAATACATTTTTGTTTTGTTCGATAAAGTCCATTTATGTCCAAATACCTCCTTCTTGTTTGCGCGTTTAGTACACAAATCCAAACTCAGGAGGCGGAGGCAAGTCCATGCGAAAGTTCAGACGAAAAGTCATATTACAGTTCGTAGAAACATGTCAAACGAAGTATAGAATCCATCTTTAGGATGTTTTTAGCATAAATCTTCAAAGCAGCTAACTCCCACAGGAGCGCGCGAGACTGAGCTCATGGCCTTCTGCCAGACCCCTGACTCAATCAGCTCTTATTCTCTCCTCCTTCACAGTAGAAGCCTGAAACAAGGTTCTAAAGACTGTTGACATCTAGTGGAAGCCTTAGGAAGTGCAATATAGACACTGTATATTCGATAGGCAATGACTTGAAAAATTTGCTCAGATAAACTCAGATTTCCCACTTCCTGGTTGGATTTTTTTCTCTGGGTTTTGCCTGCCGTATGAGTTCTGTTATACTCACAGACATCATTCAAACAATTTTAGAAACTTCAGCGTTTTCTATCCAAATCTACTAATTGTATGCATATTCTAGCTTTTAGCTCTGAGTAGCAGGCAGTTTACTCTGGGCACCTTTTCATCCAAGCTACTCAGTACTGCCCCCCAGTCCCACAGAAGTTTTAATGGACAAAAACTTAGATTTTCCTTCAAAACAAGGACATTTCTAAGTGACCCCAAACTTTTGAACGGTAGTGTATTTGGAAAGAATTCAGACCCCTTCAACTTTTCCACATTTTGTTACATTACAGCCTTAATATAAAATTGATTAAATTGTTATTTTCCCTCTTCAACCTACACACAATACCCCATATTGACAAAGCAAAAACACGTTTTTAAAATTGTTTGCAAATGTATTACAATAAATAAATAAAATATCCCATTTACATAAGTATTCAGACCCTCAGCACCTTTGGTAGTGATTACAGCCTCAGGTTTTCTTGGGAATGAGGCTACAAGCTTGGCACACCTGTATTTGGGGAGTTTCTCCCATTCTTCTTTGCAGATCCTCTTAAGCTCTGTTGGATTGGGAGCGTCGCTTCACAGCTATTTTCAGGTCTCTCCAGAGATGTTATATTGGGTTCAAGTCCGGGCACTGGCAGGGCCAATCAAGAACAATGCCCTGTATAGTGTACTTTCCACATCCAAATGGACTGCATTTAAAAAGCTATACATTTTTTTATTTATCTTCTAGGAAGCACAGAACTAGCTGGAAACAAGAAGGAGATGGTTTTCATGTCATCATAATATGCACAGCACTGTAAGACTGTGGTTAGAAAGAACTCAATTAAACATTACTACACACAGTTCCTTTTTCTATTCGAAAAAGGGTCCTTTTTTTCTGTTTGAAAAATCCATTTTCGAGACTGTTATTTTCCAGATCTGAAACAGAATACATGAATCCAGGCTATTTTTGAAAGAGAAACATATAACAGATGAAGAACTACAGATAAATCAGAGCACATTATCTGAAATGTCAGGTCACAGTAATTGGTAGTTCCTTTTTATCACCTGCTGCTCTGCCGCCTTCTGGACTCATGTAGTGTGCATCAAAGGTATTGTGAATTTAGTGTGAAAAGGAGTGAAATATACACTTGAGTTTGATGATCAACGACACCCATCATCCGCAACTGCTTTCAGTGTGCTGTCCTCTTTTCCTCTCCTGACTAAATCAAATCAAATCAAATGTTATTTGTCACATACACATGGTTAGCAGATGTTAATGCGAGTGTAGCGAAATGCTTGTGCTTCTAGTTCCGACAATGCAGTAATAACCAACAAGTAATCTAACTAACAATTCCAAAACTACTGTCTTATACACAGTGTAAGGGGATAAAGAATATGTACATAAGGATATATGAATGAGTGATGGTACAGAGGAGCATAGGCAAGATACAGTAGATGGTATCGAGTACAGTATATACAAATGAGATGAGTATGTAAACAAAGTGGCATAGTTAAAGTGGCTAGTGATACATGTATTACATAAGGATGCAGTCGATGATATAGAGTACAGTATCTACGTATGCATATGAGATGAATAATGTAGGGTAAGTAACATTATATAAGGTAGCATTGTTTAAAGTGGCTAGTGATATATTTACATCATTTCCCATCAATTCCCATGATTAAAGTGGCTGGAGTAGAGTCAGTGGCATTGACAGTGTGTTGGCAGTAGCCACTCAATGTTAGTGGTGGCTGTTTAACAGTCTGATGGCCTTGAGATAGAAGCTGTTTTTCAGTCTCTCGGTCCCAGCTTTGATGCACCTGTACTGACCTCGCCTTCTGGATGACAGCGGGGTGAACAGGCAGTGGCTCGGGTGGTTGATGTCCTTGATGATCTTTATGGCCTTCCTGTAGCATCGGGTGGTGTAGGTGTCCTGGAGGGCAGGTAGTTTGCCCCCGGTGATGCGTTGTGCAGACCTCACTACCCTCTGGAGAGCCTTACGGTTGAGGGCAGTGCAGTTGCCATACCAGGCGGTGATACAGCCCGCCAGGATGCTCTCGATTGTGCATCTGTAGAAGTTTGTGAGTGCTTTTGGTGACAAGCCGAATTTCTTCAGCCTCCTGAGGTTGAAGAGGCGCTGCTGCGCCTTCCTCACGATGCTGTCTGTGTGAGTGGACCAATTCAGTTTGTCTGTGATGTGTATGCCGAGGAACTTAAAACTTGCTACCCTCTCCACTACTGTTCCATCGATGTGGATGGGGGGGTGTTCCCTCTGCTGTTTCCTGAAGTCCACAATCATCTCCTTAGTTTTGTTGACGTTGAGTGTGAGGTTATTTTCCTGACACCACACTCCGAGGGCCCTCACCTCCTCCCTGTAGGCCGTCTCGTCGTTGTTGGTAATCAAGCCTACCACTGTTGTGTCGTCCGCAAACTTGATGATTGAGTTGGAGGCGTGCGTGGCCACGCAGTCGTGGGTGAACAGGGAGTACAGGAGAGGGCTCAGAACGCACCCTTGTGGGGCCCCAGTGTTGAGGATCAGCGGGGAGGAGATGTTGTTGCCTACCCTCACCACCTGGGGGCGGCCCGTCAGGAAGTCCAGTACCCAGTTGCACAGGGCGGGGTCGAGACCCAGGGTCTCGAGCTTGATGACGAGCTTGGAGGGTACTATGGTGTTGAATGCCGAGCTGTAGTCGATGAACAGCATTCTCACATAGGTATTCCTCTTGTCCAGATGGGTTAGGGCAGTGTGCAGTGTGGTTGAGATTGCATCGTCTGTGGACCTATTTGGGCGGTAAGCAAATTGGAGTGGGTCAAGGGTGTCAGGTAGGGTGGAGGTGATATGGTCCTTGACTAGTCTCTCAAAGCACTTCATGATGACGGATGTGAGTGCTACGGGGCGGTAGTCGTTTAGCTCAGTTACCTTAGCTTTCTTGGGAACAGGAACAATGGTGGCCCTCTTGAAGCATGTGGGAACAGCAGACTGGTATAGGGATTGGTTGAATATGTCCGTAAACACACCGGCCAGCTGGTCTGCGCATGCTCTGAGGGCGCGGCTGGGGATGCCGTCTGGGCCTGCAGCCTTGCGAGGGTTAACACGTTTAAATGTCTTACTCACTTCGGCTGCAGTGAAGGAGAGACCGCATGTTTTCGTTGCAGGCCGTGTCAGTGGCACTGTATTGTCCTCAAAGCGGGAAAAAAAGTTGTTTAGTCTGCCTGGGAGCAAGACATCCTGGTCCGTGACTGGGCTGGGTTTCTTCCTGTAGTCCGTGATTGACTGTAGACCCTGCCACATGCCTCTTGTGTCTGAGCCGTTGAATTGAGATTCTACTTTGTCTCTGTACTGGCGCTTAGCTTGTTTGATAGCCTTGCGGAGGGAATAGCTGCGCTGTTTGTATTCAGTCATGTTACCAGACACCTTGCCCTGATTAAAAGCAGTGGTTCGCGCCTTCAGTTCCACACGAATGCTGCCATCAATCCACGGTTTCTGGTTGGGGAATGTTTTAATCGTTGCTATGGGAACGACATCTTCAACGCACGTTCTAATGAACTCGCACACCGAATCAGCGTATTTGTCAATGTTGTTGGCTGACGCAATACGAAACATCTCCCAGTCCACGTGATGGAAGCAGTCTTGGAGTGTGGAGTCAGCTTGGTCGGACCAGCGTTGGACAGACCTCAGCGTGGGAGCTTCTTGTTTTAGTTTCTGTCTGTAGGCAGGGATCAACAAAATGGAGTCGTGGTCAGCTTTTCCAAGGCCAGGTGATGTTAAGTCAACTTAAACCACGACTAGGGGATGTTAAGTCAACTTAAACCACGACTAGGGGATGTTAAGTCAACTTAACCCACGACCAGGGGATGTTAAGTCAACTTAACCCACGACTAGGGGATGTTAAGTCAACTTAACCCACGACTAGGGGATGTTAAGTCAACTTAACCCACGCCCAGGGGATGTTAAGCCAACTTAAAGTGGATATGTGTGTACTGATAGAAATAATAATATTTTTAGAGTGTAACACCAGGATGTGAAGTTTATATAAGCGAATAAAACTAAACAACAGGAAAAAGGCCTGAAATCTTGGACAGTGTTGTTGCCCTCAAACCTTCCAAAGCAAAGACACAACCCTCACCACAACAATGTAAGAGTATGAGCACAATGTTGTACAGTATGTAGAGATACACATTACCCTTATATTGAGAAATAACTAGCAGTCTTCATAGTCAGCTGTTGTGTGTTATAATGATGATGATTTAAAAAATATATATATATATTTCACCTTTATTTAACCAGGTAGGTTAGTTGAGAACAAGTTCTCATTTACAACTGCGACCTGGCCAAGATAAAGCATAGCAGTGTGAACAGACAACAACACAGAGTTACACATGGAGTAAACAATTAACAAGCCAATAACACAATAGAAAAAAAATAGTCTATATATGTTGTGTGCAAAAGGCATGAGGAGGTAGGCGAATAATTACAATTTAGCAGATTAACACTGGAGTGATAAATGATCATGATGAATGAATGAATGGAATGTAGCTGTATGTTTTCAGAAATCTAGCAACATCTCCACTAAATCTGTTAACCTAAGTCATATAACACAGTAACTGCCCTTCAACAAAACTGTCTACTCCCAGGCAGTCTTCCTCGCATGCAAGCAGTCAACAGAAGTGTTTCCTGTCCCTGTAGCAGTCCTGTGTAGCGTGTTCAGTGTGCAGGCAGGGCATGGTGCCGTGTGTGCTCCAGCAAGGCCCTGCGCAGCCATAATAACGCAGAGACTACACCTGTATCAAGCTGCTCTCTGTATCTGCAGTGGCAGGTCGGCCTCCGAGGTGTGCTGCATCCGCATGAACTAACGCCAACGAATAAAGCCATATGTCCCCTTCAAATGGCTGCATGTCAAGCCAGCCACTAAGATGGCATTCAGGCCCCACGGCTCCATGGGGTGCCTGAGAGAGGAGAGTCGTTCACTACGAGGATACCAAGAGGTCAGGTCAGGATATCATTGACTGGTGAAGAAACAAGGCCATAGTGAAGAGACAAGGCCATAGTGAAGAGACAAGGCCATAGTGAAGAGACAAGGACATAGTGAAGAGACAAGGCCATAGTGAAGAGACAAGGACATAGTGAAGAGACAAGGACATAGTGAAGAGACAAGGACATATTGAAGAGACAAGGCCATAGTGAAGAGACAAGGCCATAGTGAAGAGACAATGACATAGTGAAGAGACAAGGCCATAGTGAAGAGACAAGGCCATAGTGAAGAAACAAGGCCATAGTGAAGAGACAAGGCCATAGTGAAGAGACAATGACATAGTGAAGAGACAAGGCCATAGTGAAGAGACAAGGTCATAGTGAAGAGACAAGGCCATAGTGAAGAGACAAGGCCATAGTGAAGAGACAAGGCCATAGTGAATAGACAATACCATAGTGAATAGACAAGGACATAGTGAAGAGACAAGGCCATAGTGAATAGACAAGGACATAGTGAAGAGACAAGGTCATAGTGAAGAGACAAGGCCATAGTGAAGAGAAAAGGCCATAGTGAAGAGACAAGGCCATAGTGAATAGACAATACCATAGTGAATAGACAATGCCATAGTGAAGAGACAAGGCCATAGTGAAGAGACAAGGCCATAGTGAAGAGACAAGGCCATAGTGAATAGACAAGGTCATAGTGAAGAGACAAGGCCATAGTGAATAGACAATACCATAGTGAAGAGACAAGGCCATAGTGAAGAGACAAGGCCATAGTGAAGAGACAAGGACATAGTGAAGAGACAAGGTCATAGTGAAGAGACAAGGCCATAGTGAAGAGACAAGGCCATAGTGAAGAGACAAGGCCATAGTGAAGAGACAAGGACATAGTGAAGAGACAAGGCCATAGTGAAGAGACGAGGCCATAGTGAAGAGACAAGGCCATAGTGAAGAGACAAGGCCATAGTGAAGAGACAAGGCCATAGTGTGGGAGGGAGCTGTTTTAGGTTGCATGCAGGGAGTCAAGGGAAGTGGAAGTGTAAAATGAAAATGTGATTCTGCAGCCCTAAGAGTTGTTGTAAATCTCTCCCCTTTGCACGTAGGCTCTCATTACAGTATGGGGAGTTTCATGCCCGAGTTGGTAAATGTTTTAATGTGTCTGAGTCAAAGTTGTTCTGTTCTTCCTTTTTAAAGAATATGCTAAATAGTTCACAAACCACTCCCACATATCCATGTGGCATCACACATTCAGGAAGTTAAATGTTTATATTCCACGTATAGATTCTGAAGCAGCTAGCATTCTATCTTTCTTCCCCATTACTCAGTGAAATATGTGGATTGTTAACTCGAAACAATGCAATTCCTCCTGAACAAAGGAGAGACGCAATCTACCATCGGCCTCGGAGTCCAGTAACGTCTTGACACTTAAACTGAGCTCTGTTTGTTACCGAGGCTGCCTCTTCAATCTGAAGAGAGAATTGAGGGCACATTTAAACACTAGGTTTGCATCTCAAATGGCACCCTATTCCCTACATACTTCCTTGCACTACTTTTGTCACTCATTCACAAGTCATCAGTCACTCATTCACAATTTGACAAGCACTTGATAATGTCTCGAATTTCACTGTGTTATCCCCTTTGTGTGGCCGTAATGCACCCTAAACAAATCCTTGGCCTTTTGGGGCCAGTGTGCTCTTCTCCCTGAGTGCTTTGCGCTCCGAATCACCTCTCACTAACATGGCTCTCTTCATCTTTCTCACAGGCCACAAATGAAGACAGACACATCGAGAACGCAACTATGCGCGTCCTTATCCAACTCCGAGGTGCATATTGAACATGTCCACATTTACAAGATGAGTGACCTAACGAACAGCAAAAGCCTATGTCAATCTACTCTGCCCCATAGTACAAAAGTCAACCTATTCTATGCTGTGCGAGAAATACACATTCCAAACATAGTCTGGGACAGTTCTGGGATGCGATAGATCCCAAATGAATACAACCACTAGCACCAAAAAAACAACATTTTTTAGCAATGTGGCTTACACAACAGATCAGAACATTTAGCTTAACATGTTGATAAACTATTAGGCTATTTCTTTCCATTATAAGCACAGCAATGCGCACATGCTAGTAGACCATAAGCACAGATGTTTATTTGGTGGAAAAACCCAATTCTCAAAAGTGACCTTGCTTTTAGTGTATATGTGCATGTTTCTGGTGAAAATGATCTTCCCTCAACTTGAAACTCACTCGCTGCTTATTGTATGCCAGTTAGGCTCTACACTCGTTGTAAAGCAGATTAATAATGTGCTTCATTTTCAGAAGTTATTTGGCCACTTTGTGATACTAACCTTATCAAAACGTATAGGCCTATGGGCTAGGCTACATGAGGTGTGATACTAACCTTATAGGACTATGGGCTAGGCTACATGAGGTGTGATACTAACCTTATAGGCCTATGGGCTAGGCTACGTGTGGTGTGATACTAACCTTATAGGACTATGGGCTAGGCTACGTGTGGTGTGATACTAACCTTATAGGACTATGGGCTAGGCTACATGAGGTGTGATACTAACCTTATAGGACTATGGGCTAGGCTACATGAGGTGTGATACTAACCTTATAGGCCTATGGGCTAGGCTAAGTGTGGTGTGATACTAACCTTATAGGCCTATGGGCTAGGCTACGTGTGGTGTGATACTAACCTTATAGGACTATGGGCTAGGCTACATGAGGTGTGATACTAACCTTATAGGACTATGGGCTAGGCTACATGAGGTGTGATACTAACCTTATAGGACTATGGGCTAGGCTACATGAGGTGTGATACTAACCTTATAGGACTATGGGCTAGGCTACATGAGGTGTGATACTAACCTTATAGGACTATGGGCTAGGCTACATGAGGTGTGATACTAACCTTATAGGACTATGGGCTAGGCTACATGAGGTGTGATACTAACCTTATAGGACTATGGGCTAGGCTACATGAGGTGTGATACTAACCTTATAGGACTATGGGCTAGGCTACATGAGGTGTGATACTAACCTTATAGGACTATGGGCTAGGCTACATGAGGTGTGATACTAACCTTATAGGACTATGGGCTAGGCTACATGAGGTGTGATACTAACCTTATAGGACTATGGGCTAGGCTACATGAGGTGTGATACTAACCTTATAGGACTATGGGCTAGACTACATGAGGTGTGATACTAACCTTATAGGCCTATGGGCTAGGCTACATGTGGTGTGATACTAACCTTATAGACCTATGGGCTAGGCTACATGAGGTGTGATACTAACCTTATAGGACTATGGGCTAGGCTACATGAGGTGTGATACTAACCTTATAGGACTATGGGCTAGGCTACATGAGGTGTGATACTAACCTTATAGGACTATGGGCTAGGCTACATGAGGTGTGATACTAACCTTATAGGACTATGGGCTAGGCTACATGAGGTGTGATACTAACCTTATAGGACTATGGGCTAGGCTACATGAGGTGTGATACTAACCTTATAGGCCTATGGGCTAGGCTACATGAGGTGTGATACTAACCTTATAGGACTATGGGCTAGGCTACGTGTGGTGTGATACTAACCTTATAGGACTATGGGCTAGGCTACATGAGAGGTGTGATACTAACCTTATAGGCCTATGGGCTAGGCTACATGAGGTGTGATACTAACCTTATAGGACTATGGGCTAGGCTACATGAGGTGTGATACTAACCTTATAGGACTATGGGCTAGGCTACATGAGGTGTGATACTAACCTTATAGGACTATGGGCTAGGCTACATGAGGTGTGATACTAACCTTATAGGACTATGGGCTAGGCTACATGAGGTGTGATACTAACCTTATAGGCCTATGGGCTAGGCTACGTGTGGTGTGATACTAACCTTATAGGACTATGGGCTAGGCTACGTGTGGTGTGATACTAACCTTATAGGACTATGGGCTAGGCTACATGAGGTGTGATACTAACCTTATAGGCCTATGGGCTAGGCTACGTGTGGTGTGATACTAACCTTATAGGACTATGGGCTAGGCTACGTGTGGTGTGATACTAACCTTATAGGACTATGGGCTAGGCTACGTGTGGTGTGATACTAACCTTATAGGACTATGGGCTAGGCTACGTGTGGTGTGATACTAACCTTATGGGACTATGGGCTAGGCTACGTGTGGTGTGATACTAACCTTATAGGCCTATGGGCTAGGCTACGTGTGGTGTGATACTAACCTTATAGGCCTATGGGCTAGGCTACGTGTGGTGTGATACTAACCGTATAGGCCTATGGGCTAGGCTACGTGTGGTGTGATACTAACCTTATAGGCCTATGGGCTAGGCTACGTGTGGTGTGATACTAACCTTATAGGCCTATGGGCTAGGCTACGTGTGGTGTGATACTAACCTTATAGGCCTATGGGCTAGGCTACGTGTGGTGTGCCACTATGATTTTTAAAAAGTTGCAAAAAAAAGTTTCTTATGCTGGGCATCATTCACAAGTAATAACATATAATTCACAGGTGATAGGCTAATATTGTCACTCATCAATCCTTTACAGATGCTCAATTGAGAGCATCCTGTCGGGCTGTATCACCGCCTGGTACAGCAACTGCACTGCCCCCCCGCCCGCAACCACAGGGCTCTCCAGAGGGTGGTGCGGTCTGCCCAACGCATCACCAGGGCCACATTGCCTGCCCTCCAGGACACCTACAGCAACCGATGTCACAGGAAGGCAAAAAAGATCATCAAGGACATCAACCACCCTCGCCACTGCCTGTTCACCCCGCTATCATCCAGAAGGCGAAGTCAGTACAGGTGCATCAAAGCTGGGCCCGAGAGACTGATAAACAGCTTCTATCTCAAGGCCATCAGACTGTTAAATAGACATCACTATCCGACCTCCACCCAGTACCCTTGCCTGAACTTAGTCACTGTCACTAGTCGGCTACCACCCAGTTACTCCACCCTGCACCTTAGAGGCTGCTGCCCTATGTACATAGACATGGAATCACTGGTCACTTTAATAATGTTTACATACTGCTTAACTCATCTCATATGTATATACAGTATTCTATTCTACTGTATTTTAGTCAATGCCACTCTGACACTGCTCATCCTAATATTTATATATTTCTTAATTCCATTATTTTACTTTTAGATTGATGTGTATTGTTGTGAATTGTTTCGATAGTTGGAGCTAGGAACACACGCATTTTACTACACCCGCAATAACTATATATCTGCTAAATATGTGTATGGATCAATAACATCTGCTAAATATGTGTATGGATCAATAACATCTGCTAAATATGTGTATGGACCAATAACATCTGCTAAATATGTGTATGGATCAATAACATCTGCTAAATATGTGTATGGACCAATAACATCTGCTAAATATGTGTATGGATCAATAACATCTGCTAAATATGTGTATGGATCAATAACATCTGCTAAATATGTGTATGGATCAATAACATCTGCTAAATATGTGTATGGACCAATAACATCTGCTAAATATGTGTATGGATCAATAACATCTGCTAAATATGTGTATGGATCAATAACATCTGCTAAATATGTGTATGGATCAATAACATCTGCTAAATATGTGTATGGACCAATAACATCTGCTAAATATGTGTATGGATCAATAACATCTGCTAAATATGTGTATGGACCAATAACATCTGCTAAATATGTGTATGGACCAATAACATCTGCTAAATATGTGTATGGATCAATAACATCTGCTAAATATGTATGTGTGTGACCAATAACATTTGATTTGATTGGATATAATATATGTGTAAAATTCGTTTGGATTTCGAATGGACCATTTGTCACGGCGGTTCCTCCTGCAGGCAGAGTAGGGTTGTTAGTGATTGGAGCCACCTGGGCTCAGGGTATTTAAACTGCTTCACCAATCTCTCTCTCTCTCTCTCTCTCTCTCTCTCTCTCTCTCTCTCTCTCTCTCTCTCTCTCTCTCTCTCTCTCTCTCTCTCTCTCTCTCTCTCTCTCTCTCTCTCTCTCTCTCTGCTCCTCCGGGTATGATCCTGTTTGTTTGTTCCTTTGTAGTTGTCACTCAGTCATATTCACACACACAGATTCATGCATCCCTGTACTTTACATACACTCTACATTCTGATACTTTCACACCTCATTCCCTTTTCTTTGTTTAAAGTTAATCGTTTTGGTTTACAATAAAAACACTTTTTGATTGGCCGATTGTTCGTGTCCCTTCATTTTTGCCACAGGCTATGAGCCGGCCTGTGACATGCACCTGTATCGGAACAGGGGCAGCGGAAGAAATACATGTCATCAATGCACTTAAATAGCGAATGGAGGACGCTTTTCCTGTGGTTCATTTCCATGATAGCCAGGTAGGCTATACTCCCGTTGTACTCCTAAGAGAACCAATGTGCTGATCTGGTGCTTCTGTCCCCAAATGAGGAGGGCCTTCAGCAGCACCTAATCTTCTGCACAGGTTCAGTCAGACCTGGGCCCTGACAGTAAATCTTAGTAAGACAAAAAATAATGGTGTTCCAAAATAGGTCCAGTTGCCAGGACGATAAATACAAATTCCGTCTTGATGCCGTTGCCCTAGAGCACACAAAAAATGATTCATACCTCGGCCTAAATATCAGCTCCACAGGTAACTTCCACAAAGCTGTAAACGAGCTGAGAGACAAGGCAAGAAGGGCCTTCTATGCCATCAAAAGGAACATAAAATTTGACATACCATTTAGGATCTGGCTAAAAATACTTGAATCAGTTATAGAACCCATTGCCCTTTATGGTTGTGAGGTCTGTGGTCCGCTCACCAACCAAGAATTCACAAAATGGGACAAACACCAAATTGAGACTGCATGCAGAATTCAGAAAAAATATCACCTGTGTACAACGTTAAATCCCAAATAATGCATGCAGAGTAGAATCAGGCCGATACCCGCTAATTATCAAAATCCAGAAACGAGACGTTCAATTCTACAACCACCTAAAAGGAAGAGATTCCCAAACCTTCCATAACAAAGCCATCACTTACAGAGAGATGAACCTGGAGAAGAGTTCCCTAAGCAAGCTGGTCCTGGGGCTCTGTTCACAAACACAAACACACCCCACAGAGCCCCAGGACAACAGCACAATTAGACCCAACCAAATCATGAGAAAACAAAAAGATAATTACTTGACACATTGGAAATAATTTAAAAAAAAACAGAGCAAACTAGAATGCTATTTGGCCTTAAACAGAGAGTACACAGTGGCAGAACACCTGACCACTGTGACTGACCTAAATTTAAGGAAAGCTTTGACTATGTACAGTACAGACTCAGTGCTATTGCTATTGAGAAAGGCCGCCGCAGGCAGACCTGGCTCTCAAGAGAAGACAGGCTATGTGCTCACTGCCCACAAAATGAGGTGGAAACTGAGCTGCACTTCCTAACCTCCTGCCAAATATTTGACCATATTAGAGATAAATATTTCCCCCAGATTACACAGTTTCACAAAGAATTCTAAAACCAACCCAATTTTGATAAACTCCCATATCTACTTGGTGAAATACCACAGTGTGTCATCACAGCAGCAACATTTGTGACCTGTCACCACAAGAAAAGGGCAACCAGTGAAGAACAAACACCATTGTAAATACTGTACAACCCATATTTATGTTTATTTATTTTCCCTCTTGTACTTGAACTATTTTGCACATCGTTACAACCCTGTATATGGACGTAATATGACATTTGAAATGTCTTTATTCTTTTGGAACGTCTGTGAGTGTAATGTTTACTGTTCATTTTTTATTGTTTATTTCACTTTTGTTTATCCATTTCACTTGCTTTGGCAATGTTAACATATGTTTCCCATGCCAATAAAGCCCTTGAATGGAATTGAATTGAGAGACAGATAGTAGATACAGGATAGCAGCATCGTGACAGTAGGGCAGGTGTTTCTCTGCAACCCCCCATTGGGCTTTGACTCCAGGGCTGAGTGACATAATGAACGACACACTGCACCCACAGCAGGACTGGACCAGAACCACTACAGGATGACGATCAGATGGAGACGAAACAACGAAAACCACCAAGATGACTGATATCACCTCATACCTTTACATATACTGTGTGTGTATTCTATACATACTTTGAGAGAGATGTATGTATCACCGTTCAGTCATATACTGTATATGTGATACATTTGTACAGTAATAAAACACTGCAAAATCATTAGGGAAGAGAAGGCATTTACACAACGGTCACCACCTTTCCATGACTCATTCTATTTAGTGTTTGAAATAAATTCTTTTCTTTTTTTTTTACATTTCAAGTTGGTCACAGTTCATTTGACTTGATAACTGAACATTTTAACATAACCATTCACTTAACAAAATGGCTTATCCATTGTATTGTTGAATAACTAAACACTAAAGTTCTCTGAGACCTACCCAGATCATTGTTCATTTATGAACAGAGATTTGAATACACCCCCGTTGTGTTTATGCAGCTTTTTGTCACGATAATTATTGGTGCAGTTAGTGAAAGAGGGGAACCGTTAAGATGCGACCATGCAAATATATGACTTTAACTCAACTATTTTCCTTTTCTTCAGCCATGGAAATCCTAATCTCTAAGTAAATTAAATGTCTCCCCACCCCTCTCACCAACTTGGCTCTGTGAAGGCAGATAATGATGTACAATCCAATAGAATTCCTTCTAATTAGTCCAGCCCCTTCCACCTTTGTGATGTGTAACATTCTGAATAATTAATTGATGAAGCTTTTAGCAGTAGTAGAAGAGCTGAAGCCAGCTCTGACATGCACCATTAAAATACTAATCAAGCAGTGTGATATAAAATTGAGATCTATGCCGTGGTATTACTCTAGAAGATGAACATTAAGTCCCATAAAAGACTTCCTGCTCCCTTCCAGCCCTGTGCTAGGAGGCTGCACTCCATGGATCCCTTCTCAGGCAGGGTAATCTTAACCTATTCATGACCTTGAAGAAAGGGAGGACCCTGATTAGAAAAGAACACAGGTAACATTTTGAATTTTATTTTCAAGTGAAATTTTCACAAGTCAGAAAAGTGGTTTTTGGACACGTGTGAAATGTCACAGGAATTTTTCACATGTGAACAAATCACGTGAGAGAGTTTTCATCTGTATTTTTCGTAGCTGTTTTACATACCACCACAATCAGAGGCTGGCACTAAGACAGCAATGAATGAGCTGTATTCCGCCATAAGCAAACAAGAAAACGCTCAGCCAGAGGCGGAGCTCCTAGTAGCCGGGGACTTTAATTCAGGGAAACTTAAATCCGTTTTACCAAATTTCTATCAGCATGTTAAATGTGCAACCAGAGGAAAAAGAACTCTGGACCATCTATACTCCACACACAGAGATGCATACAAAGCCCTCCATTCGGCAAATCTGACCATATCCTCCTGATTTCTGCTTACAAGCAATAATTAAAGCAGGAAGCATTGGTGATTAGAGATCCATAAAAAAAGTGGTCAGATGAAGCAGATGCTAAGCTACAAGACTGTTTTGCACAGACTGGAATATGTTCCGGGATTCCTCCGATGACATTGAGGAGTACACCACATCAGTCATTGACTTCATCAATAAGTGCATCGATGACGTCGTCCCCGCAGTGACCGAACATACATGCCCCAACCAGAAGCCATGGATTACAGGCAACATTCGCAGGGTAGAGTTAAAGGGTAGAGCTGCTGCTTTCAAGGAGCAGGACTCTAACCCTGAAGCTTCTAAGAAATCCTGCTACGCCCTCCAACGAACCATCAAACAGGCAAAGCATCAATACAGGACTAAGATCAAATCGTACTACACCGGCTCTGACGCTTGTTGGATGTGGCAGGGCTTGCAAACCATTACAGACTACAAAAGGGAAGCACAGCCGAGAGCTGCCCAGTGACACGAGCCTACCAGACGAGCTAAACTACTTCTATGCTTGATTTAAGGCAAATTACACTCAAACATGCATGAGAGCACCAGCTGTTCCAGAAGACTGTGTAATCACGCTCAATGTGAGTAAGACCTTTAAGCAGGTCAACATTCAAAAGGCTGCAGGCCCAGAAGCATTACCAGGACGTGTACTGAGAACATGCGCTGACCTACTGGCAAGTGCCTTCACTGACATGTTCAACTTCTCCCTGTCTGAGTCTGTAATACCAACATGTTTTAAGCAGACCACCATAGATCCTGTGCCCAAGGACACTAAGGTAACCTGCCTAAATGACAACCGACCCATAGCACTCACGTCTGTAGCCATGAAGTGCTTTGAAAGGCTGGTCATGGCTCACATTAACACCATCATCCTAGAAACCCTAAACCCACTCCAATTTGCATACCACCACAGCAGATCCACAGATGATGCAATCTCTATTGCACTCCACACTGCCCTTTCCCACCTGGACAAAAGGAACACCTATGTGAGAATGCTATTAATTGACTACAGCTCAGCATTCAACACCATAGTGCCCTCTAAGCTTATCAATAAGCTAAGGACCCTGGGACAACACCTCCCTCTGCAACTAGATCCTGAACTTCCTGATGTTCCGCCCCCAGGTGATAAGGGTAGGTAACAACACATCTGCCACGCTGCCCCTCAACGCTGGAGCCCCTCAGGGGTGCGTGCTCAGTCCCCTCCTATACTCCCTGTTCACACATGACTGCGCGGCCCGGTACGACTTCAACATCCTCGTTAAGTTTGCTGACAACACAACAGTGGTAGGCCTGATCACCGACAACAACGAGACAGCCTATAAGGAGGAGGTCAGAGATCTGGCCGTGTGGTGCAAGGACAACAACCTCTCCCTCAACGTGATCAAGACAAAGGAGATGATTGTGGACTACAGAAAAAAGAGGACCGAGCACGCCCCCATTCTCATTGACGAGGCTGCAGTGTGGAAGGTTGACAGCTTCAAGTTCCTAACTAACCTGGTCCAAGCACACACGTGAAGAGGGCACGACAAAACCTATTCCCCCTTCAGGAGACTGAAAAGATTTGGCATGGGTCCTCAGATCCTCAAAAGGTTCTACAGCTGCACCACCGAGAGCATCACTGCCTGGTATGGCTACTGCTCGGCCTCAGACCGCAAGGCACTGCAGAGGGTAATGCGAATGGCCCAGTACATCACTGGGGCCAAGCTTCCTGCCATCCAGGAACTCTATACCAGGCGGTGTCAGTGGAAGGCCCTAAACATTGTCCTTTGACATAGACTGTTCTCTCTGCTACCGCATGGCAAGCGGTACCGGAGCACCAAGTCTAGGTCCAAGAGGCTTCTAAACAGCTTCTACCCCCAAGCCATAGGAATCCTGAACATCTAGTCAAATGGCTACCCAGACTATTTAAATTGCTCGCCGCTACACCACTGCTACTCTCTGTTGTCATCTATTCATAGTCACTTTAATAACTCCTACATACCAACATGTACATACTACCTCAACTAACCAGCATCCCCACAGATTGACTCTACCATCGGTACCCCCCTGTATATAGACTTGTTATTGTTATTTTACTGCTGCTCTTTAATTACTTGTAAACTTTAATCTATTTTTCTTTTCCGTATTTATTTTTTAAACGGCATTGTTGGTTAGGGGCTCGTAAGTAATCATTTCAATGTTCACCTGGTGTATTGTGACTAATAACATTTGATTTGATATTATTGGAAGTGCTTTTGTAACTGACAGGATTAGAACCCGGGAAACCAACGTCATGTTCATGTCAAAGGAACTGTGACCAACTTGGAATATATAAAAATAACTGCAGATATCTTTAAATATTTCAAAACACTAAATAAAACGAGTCTGTCACACCCTGATCTGTTTCACCTGTTCCTGTGATTGTCTCCACCCCCTCCAGGTGTCGCTTATTTTCCCCAGTGTATTTATCCCTGTGTTTCCTGTCTCTCTGTACCAGTGTATTTATCCCTGTGTTTCCTGTCTCTCTGTACCAGTGTATTTATCCCTGTGTTTCCTGTCTCTCTGTGCCAGTGTATTTATCCCTGTGTTTCCTGTCTCTCTATACCGGTGTATTTATCCCTGTGTTTCCTGTCTCTCTGTACCAGTGTACTTATCCCTGTGTTTCCTGTCTCTCTGTACCAGTGGATTTATCCCTGTGTTTCCTGTTTCTCTGTGCCCGTGTATTTATCCCTGTGTTTCCTGTCTCTCTGTACCAGTGTATTTATCCCTGTGTTTCCTGTCTCTCTGTACCAGTGTATTTATCCCTGTGTTTCCTGTCTCTCTGTACCAGTGTATTTATCCCTGTGTTTCCTGTCTCTCTGTACTAGTGGATTTATCCCTGTGTTTCCTGTCTCTCTGTACCAGTGTATTTATCCCTGTGTTTCCTGTCTCTCTGTACCAGTGTATTTATCCCTGTGTTTCCTGTCTCTCTGTACCAGTGTATTTATCCCTGTGTTTCCTGTCTCTCTGTACCAGTGTATTTATCCCTGTGTTTCCTGTCTCTCTGTACTAGTGGATTTATCCCTGTGTTTCCTGTCTCTCTGTACCAGTGTATTTATCCCTGTGTTTCCTGTCTCTCTGTACCAGTGTATTTATCCCTGTGTTTCCTGTCTCTCTGTACCAGTGTATTTATCCCTGTGTTTCCTGTCTCTCTGTACCAGTGTATTTATCCCTGTGTTTCCTGTCTCTCTATACCAGTGTATTTATCCCTGTGTTTCCTGTCTCTCTGTACCAGTGTATTTATCCCTGTGTTTCCTGTCTCTCTGTACCAGCGGATTTATCCCTGTGTTTCCTGTCTCTCTGTACCAGTTTATTTATCCCTGTGTTTCCTGTCTCTCTGTACCAGTGTATTTATCCCTGTGTTTCCTGTCTCTCTGTACCAGTGTATTTATCCCTGTGTTTCCTGTCTCTCTGTACCAGTGTATTTATCCCTGTGTTTCCTGTCTCTCTGTGCCAGTGTATTTATCCCTGTGTTTCCTGTCTCTCTGTACCAGTGTATTTATCCCTGTGTTTCCTGTCTCTCTGTACCAGTGTATTTATCCCTGTGTTTCCTGTTTCTCTGAGCCAGTGTATTTATCCCTGTGTTTCCTGTCTCTCTGTACCAGTGTATTTATCCCTGTGTTTCCTGTTTCTCTGAGCCAGTGTATTTATCCCTGTGTTGCCTGTCTCTCTGTACCAGTGTATTTATCCCTGTGTTTCCTGTCTCTCTGTACCAGTGTATTTATCCCTGTGTTTCCTGTCTCTCTGTGCCAGTGTATTTATCCCTGTGTTTCCTGTCTCTCTGTGCCAGTGTATTTATCCCTGTGTTTCCTGTCTCTCTGTGCCAGTGTATTTATCCCTGTGTTTCCTGTCTCTCTGTACCAGTGTATTTATCCCTGTGTTTCCTGTCTCTCTGTACCAGTGTATTTATCCCTGTGTTTCCTGTCTCTCTGTGCCAGTGTATTTATCCCTGTGTTTCCTGTTTCTCTGTACCAGTGTATTTATCCCTGTGTTTCCTGTCTCTCTGTACCAGTGTATTTATCCCTGTGTTTCCTGTCTCTCTGTACCAGTGTATTTATCCCTGTGTTTCCTGTCTCTCTGTACCAGTGTATTTATCCCTGTGTTTCCTGTTTCTCTGTACCAGTGGATTTATCCCTGTGTTTCCTGTCTCTCTGAGCCAGTGTATTTATCCCTGTGTTTCCTGTTTCTCTGAGCCAGTGTATTTATCCCTGTGTTTCCTGTCTCTCTGTGCCAGTGTATTTATCCCTGTGTTTCCTGTCTCTCTGTACCAGTGTATTTATCCCTGTGTTTCCTGTCTCTCTGTACCAGTGGATTTATCCCTGTGTTTCCTGTCTCTCTGTACCAGTGGATTTATCCCTGTGTTTCCTGTTTCTCTGTGCCAGTGTATTTATCCCTGTGTTTCCTGTCTCTCTGTACCAGTGTATTTATCCCTGTGTTTCCTGTCTCTCTGTACCAGTGTATTTATCCCTGTGTTTCCTGTCTCTCTGTACCAGTGGATTTATCCCTGTGTTTCCTGTCTCTCTGTGCCAGTGTATTTATCCCTGTGTTTCCTGTCTCTCTGTGCCAGTGTATTTATCCCTGTGTTTCCTGTCTCTCTGTGCCAGTGTATTTATCCCTGTGTTTCCTGTCTCTCTGTGCCAGTGTATTTATCCCTGTGTTTCCTGTCTCTCTGTACCAGTGTATTTATCCCTGTGTTTCCTGTCTCTCTGTGCCAGTTCGTCTTGTATGTTTAGTCAAGTCAACCAGCGTGTTTTTCCCGTGCTCCTTTTGCTATTCTCCTTTTCTAGTCCTCCCGGTTTTGACCCTTGCCTGTTTCTGGACTCTGTACCCGCCTGCCTGACCATCCTGCCTGCCTTGACCACGAGCCTGTCTGCCACTCTGTACCTCCTGGACTCTGATCTGGTTTTGACCTTTTGCCTGTCCACAACTATTCTCTTGCCTATTCCCTTTGGATTTATGAAAAATCTTAAACTCCAACCATCTGGCTCCTGTGTCTGCATCTGGGTCTCGCCTTGTGCCTTGATAGAGTCATAGGTCAAAAAACATATATATATATATATATTAACTTAATAACTCTGACAGTGATAATTTGAACATGTTAAACAGGATAAATAATGAAACAGAACGCTATAGCTTCTCTTTTCACAGGGCTTCTACCAACGCTCACTGACTGTGAAGAAGAGAGGCATGTGCCTGCAGCAGTAACACTCCAAATAGAAATAAAATATTATTATTTTTAACACACTTGAATTATTATTACTCAGGTTGGCTAAGTTACCTTTTTTACAGAATGGCATTACAGAATTTGCATCAATACGTGGAAACATTACGACTGCAACATGTTAACCCTACCTTTTCACATGTGAGGAGAATAACACTATTTAACCACCGCATGTGAACTTGCAATTCCACATGTGAATGTGAGATTTTCACATGTGGAGTTTTTGTACATGTGAAACTGCAAATGTGATTATTGCATTATTACCTTCCATATGTGAGATTTTCACATGGTGTTTTTTTTTATGGGAACTGCAAATGAGATTTTCACACATGATTTTCACGTGAGTGATTTTGTAATTCCACATGTGAACATTAGAATTTCCACATGAGAGTTTTTCACATGGGAAACTTTTGAGCAAAGTTCACATACGCAACTGAAATCACACACTGTATGAGGTGAAACTGCAATCACACACTGTATGAGGTGAAACTGCAATCACACACTGTATGAGGTGAAACTGCAATCACACACTGTATGAGGTGAAACTGCAATCACACACTGTATGAGGTGAAACTGCAATCACACACTGTATGAGGTGAAACTGCAATCACACACTGTATGAGGTGAAACTGCAATCACACACTGTATGAGGTGAAACTGCAATCACACACTGTATGAGGTGAAACTGCAATCACACACTGTATGAGGTGAAACTGCAATCACACACTGTATGAGGTGAAACTGCAATCACACACTGTATGAGGTGAAACTGCAATCACACACTGTATGAGGTGAAACTGCAATCACACACTGTATGAGGTGAAACTGCAATCACACACTGTATGAGGTGAAACTGCAATCACACACTGTATGAGGTGAAACTGCAATCACACACTGTATGAGGTGAAACAGCAATCACACACTGTATGAGGTGAAACTGCAATCACACACTGTATGAGGTGAAACTGCAATCACACACTGTATGAGGTGAAACTGCAATCACACACTGTATGAGGTGAAACTGCAATCACACACTGTATGAGGTGAAACTGCAATCACACACTGTATGAGGTGAAACAGCAATCACACACTGTATGAGGTGAAACTGCAATCACACACTGTATGAGGTGAAACTGCAATCACACACTGTATGAGGTGAAACTGCAATCACACACTGTATGAGGTGAAACTGCAATCACACACTGTATGAGGTGAAACTGCAATCACACACTGTATGAGGTGAAACTGCAATCACACACTGTATGAGGTGAAACTGCAATCACACACTGTATGAGGTGAAACTGCAATCACACACTGTATGAGGTGAAACTGCAATCACACACTGTATGAGGTGAAACTGCAATCACACACTGTATGAGGTGAAACTGCAATCACACACTGTATGAGGTGAAACTGCAATCACACACTGTATGAGGGGAAACTGCAATCACACACTGTATGAGGTGAAACTGCAATCACACACTGTATGAGGTGAAACTGCAATCACAAACTGTATGAGGTGAAACTGCAATCACACACTGTATGAGGTGAAACTGCAATCACACACTGTATGAGGTGAAACTGCAATCACACACTGTATGAGGTGAAACTGCAATCACACACTGTATGAGGTGAAACTGCAATCACACACTGTATGAGGTGAAACTGCAATCACACACTGTATGAGGTGAAACTGCAATCACACACTGTATGAGGTGAAACTGCAATCACACACTGTATGAGGTGAAACTGCAATCACACACTGTATGAGGTGAAACTGCAATCACACACTGTATGAGGTGAAACTGCAATCACACACTGTATGAGGAGAAACTGCAATCACACACTGTATGAGGTGAAACTGCAATCACACACTGTATGAGGTGAAACTGTAATCACACACTGTATGAGGTGAAACTGCAATCACACACTGTATGAGGTGAAACTGCAATCAAACACTGTATGAGGTGAAACTGCAATCACACACTGTATGAGGTGAAACTGCAATCAAACACTGTATGAGGTGAAACTGCAATCACACACTGTATGAGGTGAAACTGCAATCACACACTGTATGAGGTGAAACTGCAATCACACACTGTATGAGGTGAAACTGTAATCACACACTGTATGAGGTGAAACTGTAATCACACACTGTATGAGGTGAAACTGCAATCACACACTGTATGAGGTGAAACTGTAATCACACACTGTATGAGGTGAAACTGTAATCACACACTGTATGAGGTGAAACTGCAATCACACACTGTATGAGGTGAAACTGTAATCACACACTGTATGAGGTGAAACTGCAATCACACACTGTATGAGGTGAAACTGCAATCAAACACTGTATGAGGTGAAACTGCAATCACACACTGTATGAGGTGAAACTGCAATCAAACACTGTATGAGGTGAAACTGCAATCACACACTGTATGAGGTGAAACTGCAATCACACACTGTATGAGGTGAAACTGCAATCACACACTGTATGAGGTGAAACTGCAATCACACACTGTATGAGGTGAAACTGCAATCAAACACTGTATGAGGTGAAACTGCAATCAAACACTGTATGAGGTGAAACTGCAATCACACACTGTATGAGGTGAAACTGCAATCACACACTGTATGAGGTGAAAACATGTTTCTCTTTGTGGAACTGTAAATTTGACATGTCTTTTTTTTTTTTACAAGGGAAGGTATAACATTATATGAGTGTCTAATGCCACGGCATAATCTAAATGTGTTAACAGTGTTGGACAGAACAGTCACTAAGAATTAAATGGTTGAACAACAAAAAAAATTGATCGTCAATATTAGTTTTCCTTTTCAAAATGAACACACACAGCTATAGTTTCATAAATCCACAAAGGGAAGCCAACCAAGCGGGACAACATGACAATGATGAACGCAACAGAATCCAATTAGCCCCGTCAGAGTCAACGCGGTGTGTCCTGTTGTGTTATGCAGAGGTCGATTGATCTGAGGAGACTGTTGTTCTTCTAGCAGTCGCTTCCAATTGTAAATGGACAGTCTCTGGTAGGACCAATAGACAAGTGTCAAAACACACGTCACAGTAATCCACTGATGGAGGGAGGCATAGAGTACTACGCTTGGCCTTCTCCACTATACTAGTGATGTTTAGCTCATAATTAGAGGGTACGTAAGAATAAACTGGAGCCATATGCTGTTCTATCCGTACACACATGTATTATGCCTCTTATAAACAGTATATGTTTGTAATATATGGCGATTTAAAAAATAAATAAATGAAACGTCCTGCTTCCAGGGATTCAACATGTAATGGTCACAAGTAATTCCATCAGGAAAATAAAGCAAAATCCACAGCTTCTGGCTAAAATCATGTAGATTTACCATGGCAGGGGCTGCTAAACAAATGGCACCATATACAATATCTAGTGCACTACTTTTGACCAGAGCTCTGGTTAAAATTTGTGCACAAAATGGGGAATGGGGTGACATTTGGGATGCAGACAGGGACTGTGGATAAGATGTGCCAGGTTATAAATAGGATGGCAGGCACAGTTGTACCCCCTGGTTGTGTCAATAGGACTACTGTTTCAGAGGGTGCTAAAAGACTCCCTCGCTGACTCAATGCCAAAACACCCCCCAATGTCATGCAGTGTACTAATAGTGACATACTGGAGAAGAGCAGCCAGCCAGCAGGTCACTACCCAGGAGGAGATACATCATACTGGAGAAGAGCAGCCAGCCAGCAGGTCACTACAAAGGAGGAGATACATCATACTGGAGAAGAGCAGCCAGCCAGCAGGTCACTACCCAGGAGGAGATATATCATACTGGAGAAGAGCAGCTAGCCAGCCAGCCAGCAGGTCACTACCCAGGAGGAGATACATCATACTGGAGAAGAGCAGCCAGCCAGCAGGTCACTACCCAGGAGGAGATATATCATACTGGAGAAGAGCAGCCAGCCAGCAGGTCACCACCCAGGAGGAGAAGAGCAGCCAGCCAGCAGGTCACTACCCAGGAGGAGATATATCATACTGGAGAAGAGCAGCCAGCCAGCAGGTCACTACCCAGGAGGAGATATATCATACTGGAGAAGAGCAGCCAGCCAGCAGGTCACTACCCAGGAGGAGATATATTCTGCCTTGCCTTCCAAGGCTCCAAATGGTTGAAATAGGAATTTCTGCCACAGAATTTGATGGGAACTGAATGAGTTGTGCAAATGTGTAAAGGTATGAAAATATATATTATATATTTAATAAAATACAAAGTAATAAGATAACATGCAGAAGAGGACCATCCCGCGCCACTACCCAAGACTAGATACATCACGGCTTCCAGCCCATTCTACTACCCAGGACTAGATACATCACGGCTTCCAGCCCATTCTACTACCCAGTACTAGATACATTATGGCTTCCAGCCCATTCTACTACCCAGGACTAGATACATTATGGCTTCCAGCCCATTCTACTACCTAGTACTAGATACATTATGGCTTCCAGCCCATTCTACTACCCAGTACTAGATACATTATGGCTTCCAGCCCATTCTACTACCCAGTACTAGATACATTATGGCTTCCAGCCCATTCTACTACCCAGGACTAGATACATTATGGCTTCCAGCCCATTCTACTACCTAGTACTAGATACATTATGGCTTCCAGCCCATTCTACTACCCAGTACTAGATACATTATGGCTTCCAGCCCATTCTACTACCCAGGACTAGATACATTATGGCTTCCAGCCCATTCTACTACCCAGGACTAGATACATTATGGCTTCCAGCCCATTCTACTACCCAGGACTAGATACATTATGGCTTCCAGCCCATTCTACTACCCAGGACTAGATACATTATGGCTTCCAGCCCATTCTACTAACCAGGACTAGATACATTATGGCTTCCAGCCCATTCTACTACCCAGGACTAGATACATCACGGCTTCCAGCCCATTCTACTACCCAGGACTATCAACTATCATGCCACATTGTATTGAAAACATCTGCAGTGTTGTCCTCAGACCAGCCAGTGTTGTCCTCAGACCAGCCAGTGTTGTCCTCAGACCAGCCAGTGTTGTCCTCAGACCAGCCAGTGTTGTCCTCAGACCAGACAGTGTTGTCCTCACCCCAGCCAGTGTTGTCCTCAGACCAGCCAGTGTTGTCCTCAGACCAGCCAGTGTTGTCCTCAGACCAGCCAGTGTTGTCCTCAGACCAGACAGTGTTGTCCTCAGACCAGACAGTGTTGTCCTCACCCCAGCCAGTGTTGTCCTCAGACCAGACAGTGTTGTCCTCACCCCAGCCAGTGTTGTCCTCACCCCAGCCAGTGTTGTCCTCACCCCAGCCAGTGTTGTCCTCAGACCAGCCAGTGTTGCAGACAGAAGAGGAGAAGAAAGGCACCTTCATGTTGAAGCAGTAACAGGTTATGAAAGCTGTGAGTAAGTACATCTGAGGGTTGTGTGGGATGAAAGCCTCCAGCAGGAGAGGTTTGAAAGGCACCACAACCTATGGTTCCACACAATCACAGTCCCCTTGCTGTGACAAACCAGAAAAGGGATAAGTCACAATCTATTTTGCACATGACGTTTGATTCTTTTCGGGGAGCTGTAATGCATGTCGATCTATTGTTGCGTTAATAGGACATGAAGACGATGTCAACCAGAAAGAAGGGATGTTGATTTTCTTGGAGGAGAAGGGGTCATTTTCAATGGAAAATGTCAACATATCAGGCAAATGATGGATGGTGGATTTAGCCATTTCAATCGAAAACCCTGCAAGAGCAATGATTTACAGATACTGAAGTCCATCTGTCGATAAATACTGAACATGTAGTCCATCTGTAGATAAATACTGAACATGTAGTCCATCTGTCGATAAATACTGAACATGTAGTCCATCTGTCGATAAATACTGAACATGCAGTCCATCTGTAGATAAATACTGAACATGTAGTCCATCTGTAGATAAATACTGAACATGTAGTCCATCTGTAGATAAATACCGAACATGTAGTCCATCTGTAGATAAATACTGAACATGTAGTCCATGATGGAAGGATATAATCATAGAGAGATGGAAGGATGGAAGGATATAAGAATAGAGGGATGGAAGGATGGAAGAATAGAGGGATGGAAGAATGGAAGAATAGAGGGATGGAAGGATGGAAGAATAGAGGGATGGAAGAATAGAGGGATGGAAGGATGGAATGATATAAGAATAGAGGGATGGAAGGATGGAAGAATAGAGGGGTGGAAGAATAGAGGGATGGAAGAATAGAGGGATGGAAGGATGGAAGTATAGAGGGATGGAAGGATGGAAGGATAGAGGGATGGAAGAATAGAGGGATGGAAGAATAGAGGGATGGAAGAATAGAGGGATGGAAGAATAGAGGGATGGAATGATATAATAATAGAGGGATGGAAGAATAGAGGGATGGAAGAATAGAGGGATGGAAGGATGGAAGAATAGAGGGATTGAAGAATAAAGGGATGGAAGAATAGAGGGATGGAAGGATGGAAGGATGGAAGGATAGAGGGATGGAAGGATGGAAGAATAGAGGGATTGAAGAATAGAGGGATGGAAGAATAGAGGAATGGAAGGATGGAAGGATGGAAGGATAGAGGGATGGAAGGATGGAAGGATAGAGGGATGGAAGAATAGAGGGATGGAAGGATGGAAGAATAGAGGGATTGAAGAATAGAGGGATGGAAGAATAGAGGGATGGAAGGATGGAAGGATGGAAGGATAGAGGGATGGAAGGATAGAGGGATGGAAGGATGGAAGGATAGAGGGATGGAAGGATCCCTCCCTCGGTAGGTTAATTCTGGGTGTAGTGGAGCATCACCGGGATGTTAAAGGGCCGATATGCAGTTGCTACATCCATTATGGATTTAGAAATTAATCATATGTACCCATTGATTCTTGAAGAATATAATTTATAAATTAATAAGATGTACCCACTGATTCTTGAAGAATATAATTTATAAATTAATAATATGTACCCACTGATTCTTGAAGAATATAATTTATAAATTAATAATATGTACCTATTGATTCTTGAAGAATATAATTTATAAATTAATAAGATGTACCCACTGATTCTTGAAGAATATAATTTATAAATTAATAATATGTACCTATTGATTCTTGAAGAATATAATTTATAAATTAATAAGATGTACCCACTGATTCTTGAAGAATATAATTTATAAATTAATAATATGTACCTATTGATTCTTGAAGAATATAATTTATAAATTAATAATATGTACCTATTGATTCTTGAAGAATATAATTTATAAATTAATAATATGTACCCACTGATTCTTGAAGAATATAATTTATAAATTAATAATATGTACCTATTGATTCTTGAAGAATATAATTTATAAATTAATAATATGTACCTATTGATTCTTGAAGAATAATGCATATACTGTAAATGCCTCGTGAGCTTCGTTTAACTTTCATACGCCCGTCTGAACCCAAAATATCAGCTTGTTTTACCGCAACGTTACAAAGTAAATGTAAACACAAAATGTGAGGTTTAGTAACATCCAGGTATGAAACACAGCATTTTGACAGGGAAAGGACTCTGGATGGAGTATTCATTTCTTCATGGCGTTTCATACTGTCTGCTGACACTCACACTAGCCACCGTGCTTCTACACCTGCATTTGCTTGCTGTTTGGGGGTTTTAGGCTGGGTTTCTGTACAGCACTTTGAGATATCAGCTGATGTACGAAGGGCTATATAAATACATTTGATTTGATTTGATTTGATTTGATTTGTCAAACAGTCCACCGTGATTTTTCTTCAGGTAACAATCCACAACGCAAAGGTCAAAAGGAAACCAATGAAAGACCTCTGACACTGACGTTGTTGTCGTCCCATTTCCTTGTGGACTGAATTGATACCAATTCCCCCTGTACTGCAGGTGTAACAGAGAACTAACTCTCGGAGGATAATCCACTAGTGAAAAATGGAGATATTAGATATACATCATACAACGTTTTAATGAGTTTGCTCATCTTTTAGTCCTGGATCAGAATATATACACGGACTTCCTGTTTGATGAAGATCAACTCTCACCTTACCACACTTTTGAACTTGAGTGAACCGTCTATCAGGCATCAAACGGTGAGGGGATTACCTGGGCATATGTGTCTTCGTATCATAATGTCATTACTCACCTTATTATTAATATCGTTTTTACTCATTTCATTTAACTCCTCGTTCATACTTTCCCATTCTTTCATAACGTAGCTACATGCATACTAAGCTTCCTTCAGTGATAATTAAAGCTCTCCCTCACTGGTTGTCTTAACTGGCCATTCTTTTACATTCATCTTATACAGTGTTCAGTAGCAGGTAAGATTCGTTTCAACTATCATTTTTTACTCACTTGCCTCACACTTAATTTGTCATTCTTTCACGTACATTATTTCAGTGTTCAGTAGCTATAGTCAAAGCAAAGTAAGCTACAGTGCATTTATCTGTTAAGGGTACAGTACATTTAGTAACTGTTAAAAGTACAGTGCATTTAGTATCTGTTAAAAGTACAGTACATTTAGTAACTGTTAAAAGTACAGTGCATTTAGTATCTGTTAAAAGTACAGTACATTTAGTAACTGTTAAAAGTACAGTGCATTTAGTAACTGTTAAGGGTACAGTACATTTAGTAACTGTTAAGGGTACAGTACATTTAGTATCTGTTAAGGGTACAGTACATTTAGTAACTGTTAAGGGTACAGTACATTTAGTATCTGTTAAGGGTACAGTACATTTATCTGTTAAGGGTACAGTACATTTAGTAACTGTTAAAAGTACAGTACATTTATCTGTTAAGGGTACAGTACATGTATCTGTTAAGGGTACAGTACATGTATCTGTTAAGGGTACAGTACATGTATCTGTTAAGGGTACAGTACATTTAGTAACTGTTAAAAGTACAGTACATTTATCTGTTAAGGGTACAGTACATTTATCTGTTAAGGGTACAGTACATGTATCTGTTAAGGGTACAGTACATGTATCTGTTAAGGGTACAGTACATTTAGTAACTGTTAAAAGTACAGTACATTTATCTGTTAAGGGTACAGTACATTTATCTGTTAAGGGTACAGTACATTTATCTGTTAAGGGTACAGTACATGTATCTGTTTAAAGCTCTCCTATACATGCAGTTTGAACTATAGGTTTTCTTCCCTGTATTTGCTCACGTTCGTACAGTGTACAGCAGCGAAGCAAAGCAAGCTACATCTTGGTGTTCAGAAAGAGGACTTCCCCGCTATGTGCTTCTATCAATATAAAAAGCTATCAGCATTCCCATGAGGCCCCTCTAAGACATCAGTATCAGAGATCAGCGTTACAGTGGAGAAAATGCTTTTTCCCTGAAAGAGTCTAGATGAAGCTGTAAGTCTCCTCCGTACACTACCTATCAATACAGTGACATTGTACGTTGTAGTGCCGTCGCTTTGGCATCAGGGTCGAGAGCGAATTACTTTTAAAAAGACGTCATTTTTCCGTTTCAGAATTTGACATATTGTGTTGCACTGCACATCGGGAAAAAGGGGGGAAATTCCCTGTGAAAAGGGTATATACACAAAATAGGTACTGAGACCAAAACAAATATTGGATAAGGAAAACAAACAGCGACAAACGGCATACATCAACATATGATTTTCTCGTATTTTGATTCACAAAAACTTTCCAATAGGCTACACTTGGTGGGGAAGGCAGCTGAGAAGGAAGCCCTGACACCATTGGTTGCATTTTAGACCGCAGAGGAGATAGTCTAACCAATTACCATCCTTTTAGGTGCTTTTTTGCCACTTTTGGCTGCATCCTGCAAGTCTGCATTCATGCAGTTTTCTCCTCCTCTAGGGAATATCAAGGGAAACTAAATCAGTTTGTGTGATAGGGAGGGAGGGAGGGAGGGAGGGAGGGAGGGAGGGAGGGAGGGAGGGAGGGAGGGAGGGAGGGAGGGAGGGAGGGAGGGAGGGAGGGAGGGAGGGAGGGAGGGAGGGAGGGAGGGAGGGAGGGAGGGAGGGAGGGAATGCACCTGAGAGGCCCAGTGATTTATTGCTACACTGTGCTAAAACCAAGTCGCCTTGCTATCTGCTTTAATTAGGAAATACTGTGGAGGCAACTGAGAGCACCAGGAACCCTTTAAATATCCTCCCTCCAAAAGCCGTGATGTTCACTGCGCTATTCATCTACATTTAGAAGATATCACCACTATACATACTGTAGATATCACCACTATATCCATGGATATACAGCTATATTTAACATGACGTACCACATTATGCAGCAGCATTGATGTGCAGAGCACTGCACCATTCATCTACATTTAGAGGATATCACCACTATATCTGCAGTACTACATATACAGTTATATCTACCATAGAATGCAGTTATATCTTCCATAGAATACAGTTATATCTACCATAGAATACAGTTATATCTACCATAGAATGCAGTTATATCTTCCATAGAATACAGTTATATCTACCATAGAATACAGTTATATCTACCATAGAATACAGTTATATCTACCATAGAATACAGTTAAATCTTCCAAAGAATACAGTTATATCTACCATAGAATACAGTTATATCTACCATAGAATACAGTTATATCTACCATAGAATACAGTTATATCTACCATAGAATACAGTTATATCTACCATATAATACAGTTATATCTACCATAGAATACAGTTATATCTACCATAGAATACAGTTATATCTACCATAGAATACAGTTATATCTACCATAGAATACAGTTATATCTACCATAGAATACAGTTACAGCGCATTGGGAAAGTATTCCAACCCCTACCCAGGCTACCTAAATATGGTTCCCAATCAGAGACAACGAGAATCACCTGACTCTGATTGAGAACCGCCTCAGGCAGCCATAGACTATGCTAGACAACCCTACTCAGCCACAATCCCAATACCTACTAAAACCCCAATACAAAAACACACCACAAAATAAACCCATGTCACACCCTGGCCTGACCAAATAAAGAAAGAAAACACATAATACTAAGACCAAGGTGTGACAGTTATATCTACCATAGAATACAGTTATATCTTCCATAGAATACAGTTATATCTTCCATAGAATACAGTTATATCTTCCATAGAATACAGTTATATCTTCCATAGAATACAGTTATATCTACCATAGAATACAGTTATATCTTCCATAGAATACAGTTATATCTTCCATAGAATACAGTTATATCTACCATAGAATACAGTTATATCTTCCATAGAATACAGTTATATCTTCCATAGAATACAGTTATATCTTCCATAGAATACAGTTATATCTTCCATAGAATACAGTTATATCTACCATAGAATACAGTTATATCTTCCATAGAATGCAGTTATATCTTCCATAGAATACAGTTATATCTTCCATAGAATACAGTTATATCTACCATAGAATACAGTTATATCTTCCATAGAATGCAGTTATATCTACCATAGAATACAGTTATATCTACCATAGAATACAGTTATATCTTCCATAGAATGCAGTTATATCTTCCATAGAATACAGTTATATCTACCATAGAATGCAGTTATATCTACCATAGAATGCAGTTATATCTACCATAGAGTACAGCTATATCTACCATAGAATGCAGTTATATCTACCATAGAATACAGTTATATCTACCATAGAATGCAGTTATATCTACCATAGAATGCAGTTATATCTACCATAGAGTACAGCTATATCTACCATAGAATACAGTTATATCTACCATAGAATGCAGTTATATCTACCATAGAATGCAGTTATATCTACCATAGAGTACAGCTATATCTACCATAGAATGCAGTTATATCTACCATAGAATACAGTTATATCTTCCATAGAATGCAGTTATATCTACCATAGAATACAGTTATATCTACCATAGAATACAGTTATATCTTCCATAGAATGCAGTTATATCTTCCATAGAATACAGTTATATCTTCCATAGAATACAGTTATATCTTCCATAGAATACAGTTATATCTTCCATAGAATGCAGTTATATCTACCATAGAATACAGTTATATCTACCATAGAATACAGTTATATCTTCCATAGAATGCAGTTATATCTTCCATAGAATACAGTTATATCTTCCATAGAATACAGTTATATCTTCCATAGAATACAGTTATATCTTCCATAGAATGCAGTTATATCTACCATAGAATACAGTTATATCTACCATAGAATACAGTTATATCTACCATAGAATGCAGTTAGATCTACCATAGAATACAGTTATATCTTCCATAGAATGCAGTTATATCTACCATAGAATACAGTTACAGCGCATTGGGAAAGTATTCCAACCCCTTCCCTTATTCCACATTTTGATTTCGTTACAGCATTCTTCTAAAATGTATTACATTTTTTAAAATCCTCATCAATCTATGCAAAATACCCTCATGACAAAGTGAAAACAGGTTTTGATTTTGTTTAGCAAATGAATAAAAATACATAAGTATTCAGACCCTTTGCTACGAGACTTGAAAATGAGCTCAGATTCATCCTGTTTCCATTGAGATGTTTCTACAACTTGATTGGAGTCCACCTGTGGTAAATTAAATTGATTGGACATTATTTGGAAAGGCACACACCTGTCTATATAAGGTTAACAGTGCATGTTAGAGCAAAAAACAAGCCATGAGGTCAAAGGAATTGTCCGTAAAGCTCCGAGACAGGATTGTGTCGAGACACAGGTCTGGGGAAGGGTACCAAAACATTTCTGCAGCATTGAAGGTCTCCAAGAACACAGTGGCCTCCATCATTCTTAAATGGAAGAAGTTTGGAACCACCAAATTCTTCCTAGAGCTGGCCGCCCGGCGAAACTGAGCAATCGGGGGAGAAGGTCCTTGGTCAGGGAGATGACCAAGATCCCGATGATAACTCTGCCAGAGATCCAAGCAGGCCTTTATGGTAGAGTGGCCAGACAGAAGCCACACCTCAAAAAAAGGCACATGACAGCCAACTTGGAGAGATACAAGATTCTCTGGTCTGATGAAACCAAGATTGAACTCTTTGGCCTGAAAGCCAAGCACCATGTCTGGAGGAAACCTGGCACCATCCCTACGTTGAAGCATGGTGGTGACAGCATCATGCTGTGGGGATGTTTTTCAGGGACTGGGAGACTAGTCAGGATTGAGGGAAAGATGAACAGAGCAGAATACAGAGAGATCCTTGATGAAAACCTGCTCAAGAGCGCTCAGGACCTCAGACTGGGGCGAAGGTTCACCTTCCAACAGGACAACGACCAAGACAACGAAGGAGTGGCTTCAGGACAACGACAAAGACAACGCAGGAGCGGCTTCAGGACAACGACCAAGACAACGCAGGAGCGGCTTCAGGACAACGACCAAGACAACGAAGGAGCGGCTTCAGGACAACGACCAAGACAACGCAGGAGCGGCTTCAGGACAACGACCAAGACAACGAAGGAGCGGCTTCAGGACAACGACTAAGACAACGAAGGAGCGGCTTCAGGACAACGACCAAGACAACGAAGGAGCGGCTTCAGGACAACGACCAAGACAACGCAGGAGCGGCTTCAGGACAACGACCAAGACAACGAAGGAGCGGCTTCAGGACAACGACTAAGACAACGAAGGAGCGGCTTCAGGACAACGACCAAGACAACGAAGGAGCGGCTTCAGGACAACGACCAAGACAACGAAGGAGCGGCTTCAGGACAACGACCAAGACAACGAAGGAGCGGCTTCAGGACAACGACCAAGACAACGAAGGAGCGGCTTCAGGACAACGACCAAGACAACGCAGGAGCGGCTTCAGGACAACTCTCTGAAAGTCCTTGAGTTACTTTTTATTATCTTTTTGAACTTTTGTCAGTTTAGTAAATATTTTCTTAACTCTATTTCTTGAACTGCATTGTTGGTTAAGGGCTCGTAAGTAAGCATTTCACTGTAAGGTCTACACCTGTTGTATTCAGCATTTCACAGTAAGGTCTACACCTGTTGTATTCAGCATTTCACTGTAAGGTCTACACCTGTTGTATTCAGCATTTCACAGTAAGGTCTACACCTGTTGTATTCAGCATTTCACTGTAAGGTCTACACCTGTTGTATTCAGCATTTCACAGTAAGGTCTACACCTGTTGTATTCAGCATTTCACAGTAAGGTCTACACCTGTTGTATTCAGCATTTCACAGTAAGGTCTACACCTGTTGTATTCAGCATTTCATTGTAAGGTCTACACCTGTTGTATTCAGCATTTCACTGTAAGGTCTACACCTGTTGTATTCGGCGCATGTGACAATTGTACTTTTATTTTATTTGAAATAGCTGTGCAGCAACAGTCCCAATCCAACCTGAGAGAGCTTGAGAGGATCCGCAGAAAATAATGGGAGAAACTCCCCAAGTACAGGTGTGCCAAGCTTGTAGTGTCACACCCAAGAAGACTCAAGGCTGTAATCACTGCCAAAGGTGCTTCAACAAAGTACTGAGAAAAGGGTCTGAATTCTGATGTAAATGTGGTATTTTTTTATATATTTTTTAATGTCTATGATGTCTAAAAAACGTTTTTTTTGTTTTTTCATTATGTGATATTGTGATGTCATTATGGGATATTGTGATGTCATTATGGGATATTGTGATGTCATTGTGGGGTGTTGTGATGTCATTATGGGATATTGTGTGTAGATTGATGAGGGGGAAAAAAAAACATTTAAACCATTTCATAATAAGACTGTAACGTAACAAAATGTGTAAAAAAAGTCAAGAGGTCTGAAAACTCTCCAAATGCACTGTCCACCTATCATAGATATATTGCTATCGGCATTGAAATTCAGACCACTGCACCATTCCAGATACATTTAGAGTATATAAGCGCTATATATACTTCAGATTATAGCATGGATATATAGCTATATCCAACATATATAATAATATATCCCATACCTACCATATACATATACAGTCACCAGCATTGATGTGCAGAACCATGCACCATGCCTGATACATGTACAGTATATCACCACTATATTAACATTACACAGCTTTATTTACCAGGTGCTAGGGGTTTTATCATTTCACTGTGAGACGGTGTGCTTTATGACTATTTGGAGGTTGTGTGAATGGCTGTTGTCATGACTGTCCTGTGAGGATCCAAATAGGTCAGATCAGCTTGGCAATGGTGGACTTCAAAACAGACTCTCTCTCACTCCACAGAGAGGGGGGAGGAGGAAGCTTGTGGGGGGTGTTGACAGTTGTAAATCAGGGATTAGAACTTTCAGCTATCTCTCTCTCCAACATTCACACAGGAATGTGCCTTTGTTTCACAGACATTTTCCCTCCGGAAACTCGGACATGCTATCTCCCTCTCCAACATTCACACAGGAATGTGCCTTTGTTTCACAGACATTTTCCCTCCGGAAACTCGGACATGCTATCTCCCTCTCCAACATTCACACAGGAATGTGCCTTTGTTTCACAGACGTTTTCCCTCCGGAAACTCTAACATGCTATCTCCCTCTCCAACATTCACACAGGAATGTGCCTTTGTTTCACAGATGTTTTCCCTCCGGAAACTCTAACATGCTATCTCCCTCTTCAACATTCACACAGGAATGTGCCTTTGTTTCACAGATGTTTTCCCTCCGGAAACTCTAACATGCTATCTCCCTCTCCAACATTCACACAGGAATGTGCCTTTGTTTCACAGATGTTTTCCCTCCGGAAACTCTAACATGCTATCTCCCTCTCCAACATTCACACAGGAATGTGCCTTTGTTTCACAGACATTTTCCCTCCGGAAACTCTAACATGCTATCTCCCTCTCCAACATTCACACAGGAATGTGCCTTTGTTTCACAGACATTTTCCCTCCGGAAACTCGGACATGCTATCTCCCTCTCCAACATTCACACAGGAATGTGCCTTTGTTTCACAGACATTTTCCCTCCGGAAACTCTAACATGCTATCTCCCTCTCCAACATTCACACAGGAATGTGCCTTTGTTTCACAGATGTTTTCCCTCCGGAAACTCTAACATGCTATCTCCCTCTCCAACATTCACACAGGAATGTGCCTTTGTTTCACAGACATTTTCCCTCCGGAAACTCTAACATGCTATCTCCCTCTCCAACATTCACACAGGAATGTGCCTTTGTTTCACAGATGTTTTCCCTCCGGAAACTCTAACATGCTATCTCCCTCTCCAACATTCACACAGGAATGTGCCTTTGTTTCACAGATGTTTTCCCTCCGGAAACTCTAACATGCTATCTCCCTCTCCAACATTCACACAGGAATGTGCCTTTGTTTCACAGACGTTTTCCCTCCGGAAACTCTAACATGCTATCTCCCTCTCCAACATTCACACAGGAATGTGCCTTTGTTTCACAGACATTTTCCCTCCGGAAACTCGGACATGCTATCTCCCTCTCCAACATTCACACAGGAATGTGCCTTTGTTTCACAGATGTTTTCCCTCCGGAAACTCTAACATGTTCTAAAGCGATGTCTGGAACAATATTTCTAACATAGAATTTTTTTAAATATTTTTTTTAATTTCACCTTTATTTAACCCGGTAGGCCAGTTGAGAACAAGTTCTCATTTACAACTGTGACCTGGCCAAGATAAAGCAAAGCAGTGCGACACAAACAACAACACAGAGTTACACATGGAATAAAAAAACGTACAGTCAATAACAGAATAGAAAAAAAATCTATATACAGTGTGTGTAAATTAGGTAAGATTAGGGAGGTAAGGCAATAAATAGGCTGTCGTGGCGAAGTAATTACAATTTAGCAATTAAACATTGGAGTGATAGATGTGCAGAAGATGAATGTGCAAGTAGAGATACTGGGGTGCAAAGGAGAGAGAAAAAACAACAATATGGGGATGAGGTAGTTGGATGGGCTATTTACAGATGGGCTGTGTACAGGTGCAATGATCTGTGAGCTGCTCTGACAGCTGATGCTTAAAGTTAGTGAGGGAGATATGAGTCTCCAGCTACAGTGGGGAATGGTCAGAAGCGATCAAAAAAAATAAATAATGTCATATTGGTTGTTATTTTGTGATGTCATTAAAAATGTCAAAGGAAATATTGTAACTTGAAAAGTATACACACTACATGTACGAAGTCTCCATCCTCTACATTGTGCATGAAATATGAAAAATGATGAAGGGTCGCCGGATGCCGGGTGACAGCAGAGGAGAGCAACAGTAGAAGAGACAGGTGGGTACCCCTTTCGGACAATCAGAACCTTACAAGCGTGCCACAAAAAGGCCCAAAAACCTTTCCAAGAAAGCGTGGTTCCGACAGAAATCCAAGAAGAATCAAGACATTTACAGGTAAATAATTTAATGATTTCTTACTCCAAACAGGAGGCGGTTCGTGTGGAAAGTATAGTATTACTGTGAGAGTAGTTTCTAAATGTAGCAAAGTATTATGTCTCTGCCCATCTCTCTCTCCATCTCCTTTGTTACAAGCCGCCATATTGTGTCAGTCCGCTAGGGACCTGTTTTAATGTGTTAAGTGTGTATGTTTATCTTGTGTTACCATTTAGTTAGCTAGTAAATAAATAACCAAACCAATTTGTGTAGTACTGAATCATAAGTAAGGCCGGGGTTTTTGTAGATGCAGGAGGTTACGAATGTTCAGAATGATGATATGATATGAGGTTATGATGAATACGTTCACCGTTTTATGGATGTGATAGGTAAAGATCTTTAAAATGTAATTCGGGAGATGGTAACTCATTAAACAACCGCTCTCGTGGTGCCCCAAATCCTAATGATATTAATTGATGCATGATTAATTAAATCGGGTAACAATTAAACATAGTTAGTTGATTAGATAAAAAACAGTCATCAGATAAATGAAAGTGTAGTCATGACAGCTGTGTGAATGCAAAGATTTCAGCAAAAAACACACAAGGTCATGTTCCCCCCACTTTTGAAACCAAAGTTATGCCCCTGATATCTACAGTAGATATACAGCTATACTGTATCTAGACCCATCTACCATATACACTACCAGTCAAACATGTTAGATTGCCTACTAATTCAAGGGTTTTTCTCTATTTTAAAGTTTTTCTACATTGTAGAATAATATTTAAGACATTAACCAAATTGAGATGTTTTGGGATGAGTTGGACCGCAGAGTGAAGGAAAATTAGACGACAAGTGCTCAGCATATATGGGAACTCCTTCAAGACTGTTGGAAAAGCATTCCAAGTGAAACTGGTTGAGAGAATGCCAAGAGTGTGCAAAGCTGTCATCAAGGCAAACTTTGGCTCTTTGGTAGAATCTCAAATATAAAATATATTTTGATTTGTTTAACACTTTTTTGGTTACTACATGATTCCATAATATGTGTTATTCCATAGTGTTGATGTCTTCACTATTATTCTACAATGTAGAAAATAGTAAACAAAATAAAGAAAAACCCTTGAATGAGTAGGTGTTGTAAAACTTTTGACCGGTAGTGTGTGTATGGCCTTGTATTATATATATAGTCTTGTATTTTCTATATAGTCTTATATTTTATATATAGTCTTGTATTATATATAGTCTTATATTTTATATATAGTCTTGTATTTTATTTATAGCATTGTATTGTATATTTAATCTTGTATTATATATATAGTCTTGTATTATATAGTCTTGTATTATATATATAGTCTTGTATTATATAATCTTGTATTATATATATAGTCTTGTATTATATAGTCTTGTATTATATATATGGTCTTGTATTATATAGTCTTGTATTTTAAATATAGCCTTGTATTGTATATTTAATATTGTATTTTATATATAGTCTTGTATTTTAAATATAGCATTGTATTGTATATTTAATATTGTATTATATATATAGTATTGTATTATATATATAGTCTTGTATTTTATATATAGTCTTGTATTTTATATATAGTCTTGTATTATATATATAGCCTTGTATTGTATATTTAATATAGTATTATATAGTCTTGTATTTTATTTCTAGCATTGTATAAAGCATATAACCCAACTATATGAATATCTGGTCCACCAAATGCGATAGTATCCATTGCTATGGGCCATTCTGGCTCGGACAAGGTTGACTTTTTTTAAATCAAAGTTTTCTAATCTTTTGGTTGATAGAACAGAAACCACAAACCAACAGACAAAGATATACACCCCCCCCCCCTCCCCACTTGCAGGGCCTGCTTATCTGAGCTCATGTCAAAGTAGGGATTTTAAACTGTCAGGTGTTGTAGTCCATATGTTAATATTCTCAGAGATTGAAAGTTGAAGTTGAGCCTATGTCCATGAATGAGGAAATCCACTGCTGATGTGTGTGTGTGGGACTTGCTGATGTGTGTGTGTGGGACTTGCTGATGTGTGTGTGTGGGACTTGCTGATGTGTGTGTGTGGGACTTGCTGATGTGTGTGTGTGTGGGACTTGCTGATGTGTGTGTGGGACTTGCTGATGTGTGTGTGTGTGGGACTTGCTGATGTGTGTGTGTGTGGGACTTGCTGGTGTGTGTGTGGGGGACTTGCTGATGTGTGTGTGTGGGACTTGCTGATGTGTTTGTGTGGGACTTGCTGATGTGTGTGTGTTGGACTTGCTGATGTGTGTGTGTGGGACTTGCTGATGTGTGTGTGTGGGACTTGCTGATGTGTGTGTGTGTGGGACTTGCTGATGTGTGTGTGTGGGACTTGCTGATGTGTGTGTGTGGGACTTGCTGATGTGTGTGTGTGTGGGACTTGCTGATGTGTGTGTGTGGGACTTGCTGATGTGTGTGTGTGGGACTTGATGATGTGTGTGTGTGGGACTTGCTGATGTGTGTGTGGGGGACTTGCTGATGTGTGTGTGGGGGACTTGCTGATGTGTGTGTGTGGGGGACTTGCTGATGTGTGTGTGTGGGACTTGCTGATGTGTGTGTGTGGGACTTGCTGATGTGTGTGTGTGGGGACTTGCTGATGTGTGTGTGTGTGGGACTTGCTGATGTGTGTGTGGGACTTGCTGATGTGTGTGTGTGTGGGACTTGCTGATGTGTGTGTGTGGGACTTGCTGATGTGTGTGTGTGGGACTTGCTGATGTGTGTGTGTGTGAGACTTGCTGATGTGTGTGTGTGGGACTTGCTGATGTGTGTGTGTGGGACTTGCTGATGTGTGTGTGTGTGTGGGACTTGCTGATGTGTGTGTGTGTGGGGGGGACTTGCTGATGTGTGTGTGTGGGACTTGCTGATGTGTGTGTGTGGGACTTGCTGATGTGTGTGTGTGTGACTTGCTGATGTGTGTGTGTGGGACTTGCTGATGTGTGTGTGTGTGGGACTTGCTGATGTGTGTGTGTGGGACTTGCTGATGTGGTGTGTGTGTGTGTGTGTGTGTGGGACTTGCTGATGTGTGTGTGTGTGGGACTTGCTGATGTGTGTGTGTGGGACTTGCTGATGTGTGTGTGTGTGGGACTTGCTGATGTGTGTGTGGGACTTGCTGATGTGTGTGTCTGTGTGGGACTTGCTGATGTGTGTGTGTGTGTGTGGGGACTTGCTGATGTGTGTGTGTGTGGGACTTGCTGATGTGTGTGTGTGGGACTTGCTGATGTGTGTGTGTGTGTGGTGTGGGACTTGCTGATGTGTGTGTGTGGGACTTGCTGATGTGTGTGTGTGGGACTTGCTGATGTGTGTGTGTGTGGGGACTTGCTGATGTGTGTTGTGTGTGGGACTTGCTGATGTGTGTGTGTGTGGGACTTGCTGATGTGTGTGTGTGGGACTTGCTGATGTGTGGTGTGTGGGACTTGCTGATGTGTGTGTGTGTGTGTGTGGGACTTGCTGATGTGTTGTGTGTGGGACTTGCTGATGTGTGTGTGTGGGACTTGCTGATGTGTGTGTGTGTGGGACTTGCTGATGTGTGTGTGTGGGACTTGCTGATGTATGTGTGTGTGGGACTTGCTGATGTGTGTGTGTGGGACTTGCTGATGTGTGTGTGTGTGGGACTTGCTGATGTGTGTGTGTGGGACTTGCTGATGTGTGTGTGTGTGTGGGACTTGCTGATGTGTGTGTGTGTGTGGGACTTGCTGATGTGTGTGTGTGTGTGGGACTTTCTGATGTGTGTGTGTGGGACTTGCTGATGTGTGTGTGTGGGACTTGCTGATGTGTGTGTGTGGGACTTGCTGATGTGTGTGTGTGTGGGACTTGCTGATGTGTGTGCGTGGGACTTGCTGATGTGTGTGTGTGTGGGACTTGCTGATGTGTGTGTGTGGGACTTGCTGATGTGTGTGTGTGTGGGACTTGCTGATGTGTGTGCGTGGGACTTGCTGATGTGTGTGTGTGTGTGTGTGGGACTTGCTGATGTGTGTGTGTGGGACTTGCCATCGTAATGCAACCATTCCCTTGGCTGCTGTTTGGCCGGCAAGCCAAATCCTTTCTTTTTTGTTGCCTGTATGTTAGATTCAGTGAACAGTCATCATTAAGTAGTAGAACATTGAAAAGACATGGGAGACAAGACTTACTTAGTCTTACTTACTTAACAAGATTGCTAAAACAGTGTACACACATGCCATATACAATAATAATGTCTGGTTCGATCTAGATCACTGAGTTGAGGATTCCCGACTGTGGTTGCCAGATCTGTCTAAATGCCAAAGTTAGTTTTTATTTTTCTACATCTCTGTCCCCAAATTGAGGTGAAAAGTCTTCCTCTTGGGTCGCAGCATTAACATTAGACAGTCTGTATTTTAAAACTTTGAATTACTTACAAAAGTATTGCATCATTGTAGTGTGGTGTGCCTCCATTGCATAATTGATGATCCTAGAATTGAACTATAGTTTTTAATTACATTTTCTGCTAACTAGAGCTCAGTGTTACAACAGGGAATAGCTTAAATGATCCCATTTGAATGACTGGGAAAGTGTTCCTGTAATTTAGGAGAACACTATACTAAATGAGGATTTGATCGTAGAAGAACATGTTGATAGCATTAAATATCTTACTATGAACGTCTAAGGATATGTTTATTGATATGAGAACATTCTTTACAGTGCAAGTTTTGAGCATTCATCATCTATTTCGCGCCTAACACTTTATACACTAAGGAGGATACCCTGTAACAATGGCCTAATAATCACATTTGCCATTTTAATGGAGCGACACAAGCTCATTGACATGAAGAGCACTAAAGACTAAGCGTCTGTCTGTGTTTCTTGCAGGGAGTAGGTTAAGGATTTAGCTCCAGTGTTGCGTTCCCCTAACAGCCGTCTCTACATCTGCCTGGGAAAAGCAGTTTAAATCCATTCAGTCTGAGCCGGGAGACATCTCAACATAATTCACTTGACTTGCCATGTTACAAGCCATGTCAATTCTTTGTATGGGCCTGTTAGAGCAGAAGACTACCCTTACAGTATTCAAGGATGTTTTTTGTACCGAACAAACCTCTGTTACACTTTAGATTATTGAGATTATTAATGGAATCATATACTACTAAAGCAAAACATATTCTACAGTACAATATGTAAGGTTTAACTTCATCAGGATCTTCCTCCAATGTCTCAGCACATTACTGTAATTTATCAACATTTAGTATGACGCACCAAGGACATGTGTGACAGTTATAAGATTTTTCATGCATAATAACACAGGGAAATGTGTACAAAGCAGACACTACTTTGACATATGTGGAACTTGAAGCTGCATAGCGATGTTTGACACACTGACGATTTTGCAGGTTTTCCTACTTACAAAGCATGTAGAGGCCTGTAATTTTGATCATAGGTACACTTCAACTGTGAGAGACGGAATCTAAAACAAAAATCCAGAAAATCACATTGTATGATATTTAAGTAATTAATTTGCATTTTATTGCATGACATAAGTATTTGATACATCAGAAAACCAGAACTTAATATTTGGTACAGAAACCTTTGTTTGCAATTACAGAGATCATATGTTTCCTGTAGTTCTTGACCAGGTTTGCACACACTGCAGCAGGGATTTTGGCCCACTCCTCCATACAGGTTTCGGGGCTGTCGCTGGGCAATACGGACTTTCAGCTCCCTCCAAAGATGTTCTATTGGGTTCAGGTCTGGAGACTGGCTCGGCCACTCCAGGACCTTGAGATGCTTCTTGCTTGATGTATAAAATAGGACAAATAAAGAAAAACCCTTGAATGAGTAGGTGTTCTAAAACTTTTGACTGGTACTGTATAAAATGTTAATAAAACAAGGCTATACATATAATACAAGGCCATATATATGTATGTATGTATGTATATATTACAAGGCTATATATATATATATATATATGTATGTATATATTACAAGGCTATACATATAATACAAGGCCATATATATATATATATATATGTGTGTATATATTACAAGGCCATATATATGTATGTATGTATATAATACAAGGCCATATATATGTATGTATGTATATATTACAAGGCTATATATATATATGTATGTATGTATATACTACAAGGCCATATATATGTATGTATGTATATAAAACAAGGCTATATATATAATACAAGGCTACACAGTATATACAAAAGTATGTGGACACCCCTTCAAATGAGTGAATTCAGCTATTTCAGCTATACCCGTTGCTGACAGGTGTATAGAATTCGAGCACACAGTCATGCAATCTCCGCAGACAAACATTGGCAGTAGAATAGCCTTACAGAAGATCTCAGTGACTTTCAACGTGGCACCGTCATAGGATGCCACCTTTCCAAAAAGTGTGTTTGTCAAATTTCTGCCCTGCTGGAGCTGCCTCGGTCAACTGTCAACTGCCACGGCCAACTGCCTCGGTCAGCTGTTATTGTGAATTATACAGCGGGTGGGTCTAATCCTGGACAATGATTGGTTAAAAACGCATAACAGGCAGGGTCAATTCCATAAATTACCACTGGCTAAAGGTAATATATATATATTTTTATAAATCCCAGCCCCCGTCCCCGCAGGAGGCCTTTTGCCTTTTGTTATGCTGTCAATGTAAATAAGAATTTGTTGTTGACCGACTTGCCTAGTTAAATAAAGGTTAAATAAATAAAATCAAATAAAGAAGCTATGACGTTGACATTTACTCTGTTCCATCTCACTGTGCAATACACTGTCTCCTCAGCCCAGCCAGACAATTTATAAACGTGATCTCCACTATAAAAAGCATCATTATCTCCAGTTTTTTTAAGACTAGCATTTAGTTTTCAACAGCGGATATTTTGGAGAAACCTTGCTGTCTGTCTCTGACATTTTCAACATTGTTTCAGTTTTGAAATTAGATGACAATGCCCTCGTGCAGGAAGCGAGGTCCATACAGAACTGGTTTGTCGAGATCCGTGTGGAAGAACTTGACTGGCCTGCACAAAGACCTGACCTCAACCCAATCTAACACCTTTGGGATGAATTGGAACGCCGACTGCGAACCAGGCCTAATCGCCCAACATCAGTGCCCGACCTCACTAATGCTCTTGTGGCTGAATGGAAGCAAGTCCCGGCAGCAAAGTTCCAACATCTAGTTGAAAGCCTTCCCAGAAGAGTGAACCAACTCCATGATTTTGGAATGAGATGTTCGATGAGCAGGTGTCCACATACTTTTGGTAATGTAGTGTATACAATTAGAAGCTCTATGCTAACGGTGCAATCTGTAATTCATTCAGCCCTTCCTGGGCTGTCACCACCAGAGATTTTTTTATAGATATGTTATTTTCCTTTCATCACCATACCTTCCCAGAGTACCACCCACTTACAATAATCCAGGAAATGGAAGTCAGGGGGAGACCCATCTCTGTCTGTCTCTGTCTGTCTGTGTGTCT
>NC_034188.2:9168971-9175568 GCF_002021735.2 Oncorhynchus kisutch | reverse complement strand
AAAATGGTTGTTTGTTTCTTCACTGCTTGCCCTTTTCTTTTTCTGAATCTTTTCTCTTTCTTTTTCAAAATTGGATTTGTTTCTGAATTCTTTGTGGATCTGTGTAATCTGAGGGAAATATGTGTCTCTAATATGGTCATACATTTGGCAGGACGTTAGAAAGTGCAGCTCAGTTTCCACCTCACTTTGTGAACAATGAGCACATAGCCTGTCTTCTCTTGAGAACCAGGTCTGCCTACAGCGGCCTTTCTCAATAGTAAGGCTATGTTCACTGAGTCTGTACATAGTCAAAGATTTCCTTAATTTTGGGAAAGTCACAGTGGTCAGGTATTCTCCCGCTGTGTACTCTCTGTTTAGGGCCAAATAGCATTCTAATTATATTTTTGTTTTCTCATGATTTGGTTGGGTCTAATTGTGTTCCTGTCCTGGGGTTCTGTTGGATGTGTTTGTGTTTGTGAACAGAAGCCCAGGACGAGCTTGATTAGGGGCCTCTTCTCCAGGGTCATCTCTCTGTAGGTGATGGCTTTGTTATTTAAGGTTTGGGAATTGCTTCCTTTTCATTGGTTGCGGAATTTAATGGCTCTTTTCTGGATTTTTGTCATTAGCGGGTATCGGCCTGATTCTGCGTGCGTTATTTGGTGTTTTTCTTTCTACACTGAGGATATTTTTGCAGTCTCAATTTGGTGTTTCTCCCATTTGGGATGTGGGGTACAGAAATGGGTACAACAAAGATGTACCACTGTAATCACATCTAATGTGAAATCTAATGAACCCGTGTTCCCAGAATCATATGAAATCCTGGTGGAATACACGCTGTCCTTTAGCGTAAACCTTGGGGCTTCTACCTACCTGTGCTCAATAGCATGAAAAGCATAAGGTGGATGAGTAGAAGCCTGTGAGCCATCTGTGGGTCTGTGGCGTTGTGCCATCTGTGGGTCTGTGGCGGTGTGCCATCTACAATTATCACTCTGTAGAGTAGCACTGAGAGTGTAAACTGAGCAGAAAGACTGGATCTGTTTAGGGAGGCCTACAGTACTGTACGTTGTGTATAGACTTTGTAGTGTTGTGTTTTTCTAGTTCTTGTGGTTATACTAGTTATTCTTGTAGTTTATGGTTTTGGTTAAGTATGTCTAAAAACATTTAGTCGCGATATAAATTTAGAGCCAATGTTCCCTCGTTCATGGAGACTGCATTCACGGTAAATGTTGCATGTGTTGGTTGATCTACAACCAGATCTTCGGGCGTTACAGATTACAGTGTACAGGGCGTTAGGAAAGTATTCAGACCCCTTGACTTTTTCTACATTCTGTTACGTTCTACATTCTAAAATTGATTAAATGTAATGTTTTCCTCATCATTCTAAAAAAAAAAAAAAAAGCTGAAATACCTTATTTACATAAATATTCAGACCATTTTCTATGAGAATTGAGCTCAGGTGGATCCTGTTTCCGTTGATCATCCTTGAGATGTTTCTGCAACTTGATTGGAGTCTACCTGTGGTAAATTCAATTGATTGGACATGATTTGGAAAGGCGCACACCTGTCTAAATAAGGTCCTACTGTTGACAGTTCACGTCAGAGCAAAAAACCAAGCCATGAGGTCAAAGGAATTGTCCGTAGAGTGCCGGGAGAGGACAGCTGCTCCTAGATCTGGCCGCATGGCCAAACTGAGCAATCAGGGGGAGAAGGGCCTTGGTCAGGGAGGTATCCAAGAACTCAATGGTCACTCAGACAGAGCTCCAGAGTTCCTCTGTGGAGATGGGAGAACCTTCCAGAAGGACAAGCATCTCTACAGCACTCCACCAATCAGGTCTTTATGCTAGAGTGGCCAGACGGAAGCCACTCCTCAGTAAAAGGCACATAACAGCCCACTTTGAGTTTGCCAAAAGTCGCCTAAACTCTGACCATGAGAAACAAGATTCTCTGGTCTGATGAAACCAAGATTGAACTCTTTGGCCTGAATGCCAATCGTCACATCTGGAGGAAACCTGGCACCATCACTACTGTGAAGCATGGTGGTGGCAGCATCATGCTGTGGGGATGTTTTTCAGAGACTGGGAGACTAGTCAGTATTGAGGGAAAGATGAATGGAGCAGAGAGAGCACAGAGAGAACCTTGATGAAAACCAGCTCCAGAGCTCTCAGGACCTCAGACTGGGACGAAGGTTCACCTTCCAACAGGACAATGACAGCCACCAGGCAAGACAATGCAGTAGTGGCTTTGGGACATGTCTCCGTATGTCCTTGAGTGGCCCAGCCAGAGCCCGGACTTGAGCCCTATCGAACATCTCTGGAGAGACCTGAAAATAGCTGTGCATCGACGCTCCCCATCCAACCTGACAGAGCTTGAGAGGATCTGCAGAGAAGAATGGGAGGAACTCCCCAAATTCCCCAAGCTTGTCGTATCCAAGAAGACTCGAGGCTGTAATCGCAGCCAAAGGTGCTTTAACAAAGTTTTGAGTATAAAGGGTCTGAATACTGATATTTCTGTTTTTTCTAGAAACCTGTTTTTGGTCATTATGGGATATTTTGTGTAGATTGGTAAAGGAAAAAGTTTTTTTAATCCATTTTAGAATAAGGCTGTAACGTAACAAAATGTGGAACAAGTCAAGTCAAGGGGTCTGAATACTTCCTGAATGCTCTGTAAATCAAGCAATAAATATGTTTTTTGGGGGGGGTGAAGTGAAGGCAGAAAGTGAAGAGCGATTTCCTTTCCGTTCTGGAATGCAATTAAGGTTCACATTTCACACCCTTATTAGTATGGAAATACTTGGGCACCCACATAACAATCACAATACATCAATATCAGTGCAGCCCAAGGGTACACACCCAAAAGAAAATGTGTAATTCCAACTCTGCATTATGATACTTGCAGCAACAAGCAAACACAAGTTAAATATACTGCCTCCTCTGTGTGTACAGCGAGTTATAATTAAAAGTGCTTGGAAAATTACTTGTATTAGCACAATTGTATTATTTGCATAATGACTAATGCTTTCAGCGAGCCCTCTTTATTACATTGATAAGGTTAACATGTTTATGCAGCATGTTTTATGTCTATAATGTCAAAAAAAACGTGTTTTGTTTTTTCATTATGGGATATTGTGATGTCATTATGGGATATTGTGATGTCATTGTGGGGTGTTGTGATGTCATTATGGGATATTGTGATGTCATTATGGGATATTGTGATGTCATTGTGGGGTGTTGTGATGTCATTATGGGATATTGTGATGTCATTGTGGGGTGTTGTGATGTCATTATGGGATATTGTGATGTCATTGTGGGGTGTTGTGATGTCATTATGGGATATTGTGATGTCATTGTGGGGTGTTGTGATGTCATTATGGGATATTGTGATGTCATTATGGGATATTGTGATGTCATTGTGGGATAATGGGCAAACATGTTTATGCAGTAGGAGAAAATAATGAATTTAAACCAAGTTACAGCTCAATGGGTTTAATGAGCTTTTATACCGTCTAACAGGAGAGAGTTTATTTATTATTATTATATTTTTTGTAACTTTTTTTTTCTCCCCAATTTCATGATATCCAATTAAGTATTTTCCCATCGTTTTACGTACGGACTCGGGAGAGGAGAAGGTCGAGAGCCATGCATCCTCCGAAACACGGCCCTGCCAAGCCGCACTGCTTCCTGACACACTGCTCGCTTAACCCGGAAACACCAATGTGTGGAAAGAAACACCGTACAACTGGCGACCGAAGTCACCAGGAGTTGCTAGAGCGCGATGGGAGAAGAACATCCCTGCCAAACCCTCCCTTAACCCAGACGACACTGGGCCTCGTGGGCCAAACCCTCCCCTAACCCAGACGACACTGGGCCTCGTGGGCCAAACCCTCCCCTAACCCGGACGACACTGGGCCTCGTGGGCCAAACCCTCCCCTAACCCAGACGACACTGGGCCTCGTGGGCCAAACCCTCCCTTAACCCAGACGACACTGGGCCTCGTGGGCCAAACCCTCCCTTAACCCAGACGACACTGGGCCTCGTGGGCCAAACCCTCCCTTAACCCAGACGACACTGGGCCTCGTGGGCCAAACCCTCCCCTAACCCAGACGACACTGGGCCTCGTGGGCCAAACCCTCCCCTAACCCAGACGACACTGGGCCTCGTGGGTCTCCCCGTCGCGGTCGGCTAGAGCGCGATGGGACAAGAACATCCCGGCTAAACCCTCCCCTAACCCAGACGACACTGGGCCTCGTGGGTCTCCCCGTCGCGGTCGGCTAGAGCGCGATGGGACAAGAACATCCCGGCTAAACCCTCCCCTAACCCAGACGACACTGGGCCTCGTGGGTCTCCCCGCCGCGGTCGGCTAAGACACAGGCTGGGATCAAACCCGGGTCTGTAGTGACACCAGTGCCTTAGACCACTGCGCCACTCGGGGGACGGAGGGTTTAATGATATACCATCCAGTGGCGACCCGTCATTCAGGGCAGGTGGGGCCTGTTAAGCAATAAACCACCTGTTTAGCCTGTTTTGCATGTTATTTTGGCATTATTTCGCATCACATATCAGTTTGCAAATAATGTAAAAACATTTTTTTTCCCGAGTGACTAAAGCCGCATACAAACATGGCCGTTCTCTTTCTTTCTTGAGAAAGGCAGCTCCAAAACACATGTGTTTCAGCTCAGTGCTTTCTTTGGTGGGCAGCCAGTGAAAAATAAGTGTATGCGTTGGTAATCTTCTCTAGTTGCGCCGTGATTTGCTCAGTGTTTCAACTGTTCTGCCTGCGGCTATGGAACCCTGATCTGTTCACCGGACATGCTACCTGTCCCAGACCTGCTGTTTTCAACTCTCTAGAGACAGCAGGAGCGGTAGAGATACTCTGAATGATCGGCTATGAAAAGCCAACTGACATTTACTCCAGAGATGCTGACCTGTTGCACCCTCTACAACCGCTGTGATTATTATTATTTGACCCTGCTGGTCATTTATGAACATTTGAACATCTTGGCCATGTTCTTTTATAATCTCCACCCAGCACAGCCAGAAGAGGACTGGCCACCCCACATAGCCTGGTTCCTCTCTAGGTTTCTTCCTAGGTTCTGGCCTTTCTAGGGAGTTTTTCCTAGCCACCGTGTTTCTAATCCTGCATTGCTTGCTGTTTGGGGTTTTAGGCTGGGTTTCTGTACAGCACTTTGAGATATCAGCTGATGTAAGAAGGGCTTTATAAATACATTTGATTTGATTTGATTCATTCACTCATGGGGACACTACGTCAATGCAGAATCTACAGGGAGAGCTTGGCAGTTCAAGCCCCCTTTGGGGGCTGACATAGATTTACATTAGAAGTGCCCGTCCAAGAAGGCTCAAGGTCATTGGCCACAGACACAATGACGTCAAATCACATTATATCTACCGTAGCTTTGATTGGACTGAGCATGTCAAACTCGACAAGCAGTCATCATCATGAATCACGTACCAGTGTTCATAGGCCATTGGCCATAAACATTACACAGAAAGTTGGAAATCGCAAATTCAACAATGAGTAGTTTTGGAAGGAATCAGTGAGCGTTCCAAAACAATCACTATTATGCTACCCCTGCTATTTGGTGGAGAGGGTGTGTTGTCCAAGTCTGGGTTTAAGGATTTATAACATCTGTCTAAAAGGATAAACATTCACCATGGGCCAGAAAAGGCTGAATACATTGGCCATGCCAATACAGCATGACTTCTGCAGCATTCAAAACATTTGGAAACTCGGAGAAACTCGGAGAAACTCGGAGAAACTCGGAGAGAAACTCGGAGAGAAACTCGGAGAAACTCGGAGAAACTCTGAGAAACTCAGAGAAAAAAAATATAGCTCCGATTGGGGAAAAATAAAAAACATTTTGAATGGTCATCCAACTCGGAAATTCCAAGTCGGGGAACTCGGGCATCTTTCTGGACCCCTGATCTGAAGATCACTGACATCATGATTCAACCTTGTTTTTTTCCCAGAGTCCCCAGTTGTCTTGAAAGAACCATAAATCAAGAGATTTTTTTATGACAAAATTTGCCCACAAGAAGGACTGTCGCGCCAGACCGTTGGGTCTGTAACCATGAAGAGGGGATACTATATAATGTTGTTGTGTCTGTAACCATGAAGAGGGGATACTATATATTGTTGTTGGATCTGTAACCATGAAGAGGGGATACTATATAATGTTGTTGGGTCTGTAACCAATAAGAGGGGTACTATATAATGTTGTTGGGTCTGTAACAAATGAGAGGGGTACTATATAATGTTGTTGGATCTGTAACCATGAAGAGGGGTACTATATAATGTTGTTGGGTCTGTAACCAATGAGAGGGGTACTATATAATGTTGTTGGATCTGTAACCATGAAGATGGGTACTATATAATGTTGTTGGTTCTGTAACCAATGAGAGGGGGTACTATATAATGTTGTTGGATCTGTAACCATGAAGAGGGGATACTATATAATGTTGTTGGATCTGTAACCATGAAGAGGGGTACTATATAATGTTGTTGGGTCTGTAACAAATGAGAGGGGTACTATATAATGTTGTTGGATCTGTAACCATGAAGAGGGGTACTATATAATGTTGTTGGTTCTGTAACCAATGAGAG
>NC_034188.2:9098971-9163971 GCF_002021735.2 Oncorhynchus kisutch | reverse complement strand
CTGTGCTGTCAAATTGTCTGTTTGTAAATTCAGAGCGTTTCACTCTCGGAGCGTTCAAGTGCACCCTGGGAGCTCTGGCCGAGGAGTAGGGTTGATCAGAGCGTTCTGACCTCGCAACGGCAGTCAAGCACCTAAGCTAACTGGCTAATGTTGGCTAGCTTGCTAGCTACTTCCAGACACAAATGAGAGAACACCCCACTCTGACCATTTTACTCGCCCTAGCAGAGCTGGTTAGGCTGTTTTCATGTTATCCAGAGCTTTGGTGACTGTAACTGTGCTGCTGGCAACAATTTAATCACGCATTTTTTGCTGATGTTTACTGACACCGGCTAAATTCAATGTGTGTTGAGTGTTCGTAAATTCATCAGTTATTTTGCACTCTGGTACACTCAGACGAGAGTCTTTTGTTAAGACATGTAGCTAGCTAGCTAGCTAACTAGGTAAACAATGAACCATAATCCCAACTCATGATGTTACTACCCTGCATGAATCCGCCAGAACCAACCAGGTTCAATGTTAGCTAACTAACATTAGGCTATAACTAGTCAAGCAAATAGGTCTGAGATACAAATAATAAGATCATACACGTAACGTTAGCTAGCGAGCCATTCAGCTAACGTTAGCTAGTTAACAACACACTTTAACTTGAATTGAAAGAACTTTCTGTCAAAATTAGAAATGTGTAATATCTGAAAATGTAGCTACCTGGACTATCTTACCCGTATACATCATCGATGGACAGATGACATGGTTGCCCTTAGTTTGAAGATGTAATCTGGAGACCGGTGTTTTCTCCATCCCCTCATACTCAAATTCCACTGATTTCAAATCTTGGTCCTCCAGAAAGGGGAGAGCATACACGTAATGTTAGCTAGCAAGCCTGCCAGCTAACGTTAATTAGCTAACAGCAGAGGTGGGTCCAAGTTATGGTTTTACAAGACAAGTAAATCTCAAGTCTTAGCATTCAAGTCATCAAGTCAAGTCCCATGTCAAGACAGGCAGGACCGAGTCAAGTCCCAAGTCAAGACAGGCAAGTCCGAGTCAAGTCTCAAGTCAAGACCATCAAGTATCTAGTCAAGTCTTAAGTCTTTAACTTTGAGTTTCGAGTCCTAAACAAGTCATAATGTGCTCTTCACCAAATGTAATACCATTTCATATTTTTAACAAGAGTAATAGTTAGTATATTACATTTATGCAACTCATGAATGCTTTTAAAAATATCAATATATTTATTACTTTCCAAATAAACATATTTCCCTGGAGAAAAATGGGTAGCCATGAGAAAACGGCTTATGCCGTTTTACTACACAATACATTTATAAAAAGCAGCGTTAGAGAGGAGTACCTAGAGGATTACCTGACCAGCTCAAATAGACAGAAGCGTTCTATATGGCAGACCAATCCAAACTCATCTCTAGGCATGTCCAGCCCACTCGTTATCTCAGCCAATCACGGCTAGCGGGAAGGTTGCTCACTTTTTCTGTGGCTAAACCAACTAGGTGACTTAACAATTTTATTTACAGATGAAATACAAGTTTGTTATTATGGCACATGAAAGTTCACATGTTTGAGAAGGCATTTCTGCCAAAGAACACATTTTGATATAAAAAAAGTTTACTTTGAAACAGCTGTCCTGTGAAGTAGTGACACGCGACATACGCCTGGTTTCCTGAAACTGGTCACATAAAAGGTCCCACAGCTGACAGTGCATGTCAGAGAAAAAACCAAGCAAGGGGGTAGAAGGAATTGTCCATAGAGCTCCTAGACAGGATTGTGTCAATGCACAGATCTGGGGAAGGGTACCAAATATTTTTCTGCAGCATTGAAGGTCCCCAAGAACTCATTGGCCTCCATCATTCTTAAATGGAAGAAGTTTGGAACCACCAAGATTCTTTCTAGAGCCGGTTGCCCAGCTAAACTGACCAATCGGAGGAAAGGGCCTTGGTCAGGGAGGTGACCAAGAATCCAATGGTCAATCTGCCAGAGCTCCAGAGTTACTCTGTGGATATGAGAGAGTCTTCCAGAAGGACATCCATCTCTGCAGCACTCCACCAATCAGGCCTTCATGGTAGAGTGGCCAGGCGGAAGCCACACCTCAGTAAAAGGCACATGACAGCCCACTTGGAAATGGCCAAAAGGCACCTAAAGAACTCTCAGATCATGAGAAACAAGACTCTCTGGTCTGATGAAACCAAGATTGAACTCTTTGGCCTGAATACCAAGTGTCACATCTGGAGGAAACCTGGCACCATCCCAACACGACAACAACCCTAAGGACACTGAATGTCTCTGAATGTCTCTGAATGTCCTTAAGTGGCACAGCCAGAGCCCGGACTTGAACCCGATTGAACATCTCTGGAGAGACCTGAAAACAGCGGTGCAGTGACGCTCCCCATCCAAGTTGACAGAGTTTGAGAGGATCTGCAGAGAAGAATGGGAGAAACTCCCCAAATACAGGTTTGCCAAGCTTGTAACATCATACCCAAGAAGACTCGAGGCTGTAATCACTGACCAGGGTGCATCAACAAAACGCTTAGTAAAGGGTCTGAATACTTATGTAAATGTGATATTTTAGTTTTGTATTTTTCATAAATTATTCAACATTTCTATAAAACTGTTATTGCTTTGTCATTATGAGGTATTGTGTGTAAATTGTTGAAAAAAACAACAGCAATTTAATACATTTTAGAATAAGGCTGTAATGTAACAAAATGTGAATAAGGTCAAAGGTTATGAATACTTTCGAATGCACCACTGTATAACAACCTCGAACATGATTATCTATTTTGAATGCAATTTCAATGGAATTGATGGAGATAGAGAAAGACAGGCTGGGAAAGAGAGAGAGAGAGCTCATGCACTGATTTAAAGCTATGATATATGAATGTTTTAAAACTCAGCTGCTGCAATAAATAAATAAACCATCTTTACAATAAATATAAATAAGTAGACCCCCCACGATAGCCAGACAGAGATGTGTAAATTAGACTTGCATTCGGTCTGTCACTATAAAAAAAAAGTTACAAAGATGAGATAGGATGTCGGTCCCCACGCTGAGAGTTGATCATGCAGTGACCAGAGAGAGGGCCGTAGATAAACCCAGATTTAGACATCACAGTTATTTATCCCGGGAAAAGGGAGTGGTTTTGGGTAGTAAGTCTCGGTAACAGGGTCCCGCCATTCAACCTTAGTCTCAACACTGAACTACAGTATTTATTAAAACAATTTTGATAATAAGGAAGTGGGTGTATTTATCAAGTGGTGGAATGTAGATCTATATTTTCACTACCTTCGCTGTCTTATTCTATCCTATCCTCACTGTCTTATCTATCCTATCTTCGTTGTCTTATCTATCCTATCTGTTACGATAAACTAGGAGTGGTGGGTGGAATCAGGCGCAGAGAGCAGGGTTCAGTCATTTGTCAAATGTATTCACCGGCGCAACAAAAACGTTCACGCCAACACACAGGGCGTATACAAGTTACCAGTCCAAACAACAGGACAAAAATAGTCTGGAGAATAAAGACACAAACAAAATAACACCATCCAACAGAGTAACAAGAAACAAGCCCGCACAAATACCCAGCGGGCCTAGTGCCCTTAAATAACCTACAAACAAACCCTAATACAAAACAGGTGTACCCAATTACCCAATAACCAAAAACAAACGGAAAGGGAATCGATGGCAGCTAATAGGCCGGCGACGACGACCGCCGAGCACCGCCCGAACAGGAAGAGGCACCATCTTCGGCAAGGTTCATGACACTATCCTCTCCTCACTGTCTTATTCTATCCTATCCTCACTGTCTTATTCTATCCTATCCTCACTGTCTTATCTATCCTATCCTCACTGTCTTATCTATCCTATCTATCCTGTCTTATCTATCCTATCCTCACTGTCTTATCTATCCTATCTATCCTACCCTCACTGTCTTATTCTATCCTATCCTCACTGTCTTATCTATCCCATCTTCATCTCCTCTAATGACTTATTTCACCATGATAATTGTGTGTTACCAAGTCACTCATCATGTGCACTGTCATGTTCCCATGTTATAGGATTTATCTCAAAAGCTTCAAATCTGGAAGTTTGCAGGGCATTACTCATTTTTGTTATTATAGGGAATAGCAACATAATACAAATGTCCTTCTTCCATGTGCGACTATGCAGGTACAGATGTAGGATCTTAATTTGATCACTCTTTTGATTCAGAGAATTTCCCTACAGGAAATGCAAACGTGTAGTGTATCTTAGTTTTATAAATCCTTTGTCATTTTCACTTTGAAATTTCAGACTTGATTTGCCTTAACAAAAAAATGTATCAACCCTACAAAAATGTCCATAATTTATAATTCACATAATAATTCACATTTCCTGTTGCGGGATTATTTTCCTGCTGTAGCAAACTGGCTCAAATGAATATCCTACATCTATATAAGGATTTTATGTCTGTTCAGTGGTGGAACACAGATGCATATTTAGTACTTGTCACGGCCTGACCTTAGAGATCCTTTTTATGTCTCTATTTTGGTTTGGTCAGGGCGTGAGAAACGTCCTCTCACTGTCAACTGCGTTCATTTTCAGCAAACTTAACATGTGTAAATATTTGTATGAACATAACAAGATTCAACAACTGAGACATAAACAGAAGAATTTCCACAGACATGTGACTAACAGAAATTGAATAATGTGTCCCTGAACAAAGGGGGTGGGGGGTGTCAAAAGTAATAGTCAGTATCTGGTGTGGCCACCAGCTGCATTAAGTACTGCAGTGCATCTCCTCCTCATGGACTGCACCAGATGTGCCAGTTCTTGTGAGATGTTACCCCACACTTCCACCAAGGCACCTGCAAGTTCCCGGACATTTCTGGGGGGAATGGCCCTAGCCCTCACCCTCCAATCCAACAGGTCCCAGACGTGCTCAATGGGATTGAGATCCGGGCTCTTCGCTGGCCATGGCAGAACACTGACCTTCCTGTCTTGCAGGAAATCATGCCCCGAACGAGCAGTATGGCTGGTGGCATTGTCATGCTGCAGGGTCATGTCAGGATGAGCCTGCAGGAAGGGTACCACATGAGGGAGGAGGATGTCTTCCCTGTAATACACAGCTTTGAGATTGCCTTCAATGACAACAAGCTCAGTCCGATGATGCTGTGACACACCGCCCCAGATCATGACAGACCCTCCACCTCCAAATCGATACCGCTCCAGAGTACAGGCCTCGGGGTAACGCTCATTACTTCAACGATAAATGCGAATTTGACCATCACCCCTGGTGAGACAAAACCATGACTCTTTTTGCCAGTCCTGTCTGGTCCAGCGATGGTGGGTTTGTGCCCATAGGCGACGTTGTTGCCGGTGATGTCAGGTGAGGAACTGCCTTACAACAGGCCTACAAGCCCTCGGTCCAGCCTCTCTCAGCCTATTGCGGACAGTCTGAGCACTGATGAAGGGATTGTGCGTTCCTGGTGTAACTCAGGCAGTTGTTGTTGCCATCCTGTACCTGTCCCACAGATGGGATGTTCGGATGTACCGATCCTGTGCAGGTGTTGTTACACGTGATCTGCCACTGCGAGGACGATCTGCTGTCCGTCCTGTCTCCCTGTCTTAGGCGTCTCACAGTACGGACATTGCAATTTATTGCCCTGGCCACATCTGCAATCCTCATGCCTCCTTGCAGCATGCCTAAGGCACGTTCACACAGATGAGCAGGGACCCTGGGCATCTTTCTTTTGGTGTTTTTCAGAGTCAGTAGAATGGCCTCTTTAGTGTCCTAAGTTTTCATAACTGTGACCTTAATTGCCTACCGTCTGTAAGCTGTTAGTGTTTTAACGACCTTTCCACAGGTGCAAGTTTATTAACTGTTTATGGTTTATTGAACAAGCATGGGAAACAGTATTTAAACCCTTTACAATGAAGATCTGTGAAGTAATTTTGATTTTTATGAATTATCTTTGAAAGACAGGGGCCTGAGTTTATGTTATGTTTATGCTATGAGCACAATCAATCAAATGTATTTATAAGGCCCTTTTTACATCAGCAGATGTCACACAGTGCTATGCAGAAACCCAGCCTAAAACCCCAAACAGAAAGCAATGCAGATGTAGAAGCACCAGACATAACTGATTTGGGTGTGAGATGTACATTTTCTCATGTAATAATATAATAATAATAACATTTAGCCAACGCTTTTATTAAAATAAAATAAAAATTACAGTCATGTGTGCATATTCATGCCTGTTAGCCTTAGTGTCTAACAACTGAGAAATGTGCCCAGTTATAGCATCCAGGCGCTTAAGTGACATAGAGCTGTCATACAAGTGACATAGAGATGTCCCAATGCAATGTCAATCTGGGAAAAGAGCAGAGAAAACCCATCATTACCCAAGAGTCACTTGGGCTGTCTGCAGACAGGTTCAATGGATACAGAGAGTCTTATATTCTTGACATAAGCCTCTAGAGACACAATTTATTCCAAACCTTCAGTGTGCAACGAATGACATTCAGTCCTCCCCCTAGTCTCTGACTTTCCTCGGTAACGTGTCTGACTCTCCTCAGTATCGTGTTAGGTCTGGGCGCTCTGTGAACACATGTGATTCACATTGAGTCACGCCATGAAGGTCTGGTTGAAAGCATCCCTCCAAGGATGCCTTGTCAACAGCAGCTTGACAGAAAGACATTCAAGACGTTCGTCCTCCAGATCAACCACTGTGTGTCTACGAGTCTTTGTGTCTGAATCAAATAAAGATATTTCTCCTGACATACCAATCACACTGAAAAACGGTTTCTTTCATTTTGTGTTATTATGTTGTTGTTTTTTTTAGCAAAAAAGACAGTAACTGCTCATAGCGTGGAACTGAGAAAAATGCCTTTTATTTACCTTGGTTAAATAGTAACTTTATACAGTTACTGCGAACATGACGCCCTTATTTTCTCCTGAACACAATACAATAGAGGCAGGATACTTGTCCACATGATTAAGCATGTATTTAATGTTGCAAAAATGACATGAAACAAATGTTCGAACAAATGAGCAGTCACTGCCTTTTAGCTTGGTAGGGCGGTGTAGATGTCTGCATCCTGGGTGATACGTGGTACAGTTACTGCCTTTTAGCTTGGTAGGGCAGTGTAGATGTCTGCATCCTGGGTGATACGTGTGCCTTTTAGCTTGGTAGGGCGGTGTAGATGTCTGCATCCTGGGTGATACGTGTGCCTTTTAGCTTGGTAGGGCGGTGTAGATGTCTGCATCCTGGGTGATACGTGTGCCTTTTAGCTTGGTAGGGCGGTGTAGATGTCTGCATCCTGGGTGATACGTGTGCTCACTGCAGCCTCTCCAATTGGAAGGGAACGGGATATATTTAGTTTCTTTGTTGTTGTTGTTCTTTCTCAATATATTGCCACAGTTAGCAGGTCACTACTCTGATTCAACATTACAGAGGGGAAATGCCAGTTGCAGCAGCCAAGAGGCTGCATCCTACACAGTAACCTATTCCCTACACATAGTGCACTACTATTAACCTGGGGCTCATAGTTCACTGTGTAGGGAATAGGGTGTGATTTGGGCCACGGACAGACTGTATTTTCTAAATGCAGAGCAGTGTAGAAATGAGGAGCGCATGGGACATTAAACCAGGCTGCACTCTGCTGAATCCAGCCTTTCCCCAGCCGGTCTAGCGTTAACATGCAGAGGGGAAAAGAACAAGAAATGCATAATCATCTCCTCTCTTCAAACCCAGTCGCGCAATGGCTTTGCTGCTTAGAATAATTCATTATTCCCTTCCTCTGTTTACGGCTTTACTGGGTGAATAGTTTTACAATAGAATAATACAGGGTCAGCTGTGCCAGTGTCATTCTCCTTCCCCTTAGAGGGTCGGCTGTGGGTCGGCTGTGGGTCGGCTGTGCCAGTGTCATTCTCCTTCCCTTTAGAGGGTCGGCTGTGAGTCGGCTGAAGGTTGGCAGTGGGTCGGCTGTGGGTCGGCTGTGCCAGTGTCATTCTCCTTCCCCTTGGAGGGTTGGCTGTGGGTCGGCTGTGCCAGTGTCATTCTCCTTCCCCTTGGAGGGTCGGCTGTGGGTCGGCTGTAGGTTGGCTGTGGGTCAGCTGTGCCAGTGTCATTCTCCTTCCCCTTAGAGGGTCGGCTGTGGGTCGGCTGTGGGTCGGCTGTGCCAGTGTCATTCTCCTTCCCCTTAGAGGGTCGGCTGTGAGTCGGCTGAAGGTTGGCAGTGGGTCGGCTGTGGGTCGGCTGTGCCAGTGTCATTCTCCTTCCCCTTAGAGGGTCGGCTGTGAGTCGGCTGAAGGTTGGCAGTGGGTCGGCTGTGGGTCGGCTGTGCCAGTGTCATTCTCCTTCCCCTTGGAGGGTCGGCTGTGGGTCGGCTGTAGGTTGGCTGTGGGTCAGCTGTGCCAGTGTCATTCTCCTTCCCCTTAGAGGGTCGGCTGTGGATCGGCTGTAGGTTGGCTGTGGGTCGGCTGTGTCAGTGTCATTCTCGTTCCCCTTGGAGGGTTGGCTGTGGGTCGGCTGTAGGTTGGCTGTGCCAGTGTCATTCTCCTTCCCCTTAGAGGGTCGGCTGTGGATCGGCTGTAGGTTGGCTGTGGGTCGGCTGTAGGTTGGCTGTGGGTCAGCTGTGCCAGTGTCATTCTCCTTCCCCTTAGAGGGTCGGCTGTGGATCGGCTGTAGGTTGGCTGTGGGTCGGCTGTGTCAGTGTCATTCTCCTTCCCCTTGGAGGGTTGGCTGTGGATCGGCTGTAGGTTGGCTGTAGGTCAGCTGTGTCAGTGTCATTCTCCTTCCCCTGGAGGGTTGGCTGTGGGTCGGCTGTAGGTTGGCTGTGGGTCGGCTGTGTCAGTGTCATTCTCCTTCCCTTTAGAGGTGTATTACCTATATTCTTCTCAAACACAATGAGGAGTTTCTGGTCTCAAACACAACGATGAGTTTCTGAACTCAAACACAATGAGGAGTTTCTGGTCTCAAACACAATGAGGAGTTTCTGAACTCAAACACAATGAGGAGTTTCTGGTCTCAAACACAATGAGGAGTTTCTGAACTCAAACACAATGAGGAGTTTCTGGTCTCAAACACAATGAGGAGTTTCTGGTCTCAAACACAACGATGAGTTTCTGAACTCAAACACAATGAGGAGTTTCTGGTCTCATACACCATGAGGAGTTTCTGGACTCAAACACAATGAGGAGTTTCTGGACTCAAATACAATGAGGAGTTTCTGGACTCAAACACAATGAGGAGTTTCTAGACTCAAACTCAACGAGGAGTTTCTGGCTTGCATCCCAAATGGCACTCTATTGCCTTTATAGCAAAAAAGTTTTAACCTCGAGAGCCGAGAAGCTTTTAATGAGAAGAGCTCTATGATCATTGTAGATATTTAAAAAGCTGTGTGACTGTTTAGCGTTAGTCACCAACACAGCCTTGAGGAGGAGAGGTTTGTGACTATGAGGAGAATGCAACGAGACAAGAGTATTGCTCAAAAGCAATTAAACTGAAATGCATTCTGAATGTATTTGTTTCCTCCCTCTGCAGCAGCGTACCTTGTGTGCGTGCCAAATGGCATCATATTCCCTTTGTAGTGCACTAGAGTCCTATGGGTCGTGCAATATACAGTAGTGGTCTTTAAAGGGAATAGGGATCTATTTGAGATACAGTCCCTTTAATATCCTGCCTCTCCTCCCCACACATACAGCCCCTAGGAACACTGTAGTGCTGCCTGGCTGCATGGATGGGAGCCATTGTTGATTTTTTTTAAAACACGACCTTCTCATTTTGGGACTCCACATAGATAAGGACCTAGCTACCCTATCTCCTTAACCCTGTCAACATCAACAGGAAATAGAAAGTATTTTTGTAGTCAGTGAGAAAGAATGGAGAATTTGGTTAACCTATTATGTTATTATGTCGTGTTGTGATGTGTTTTGTTTCGTTGTGTTTTAGTGATGTGTAACAAAAAAAGACGTTTAAAAAAAAAACTATTATGATCTGATTGTGTGAGTACCATTGTGTGGTGTTCAGTTGTGATAGACAAGACCATAAATTTTCCTCTCACAAATTACACAATTATTTATGAACGTACCTAACACAAAACAAATGCTCTTTTTTTTTAAACTTGCAACATTCCCCCTATATCTTATTTAAGATGAATCAAGCTTTAATTACCAAGGTCATCGTATGTATTATGAGCCAGCAGGATCCGCCATCCATAGCCACCATAATACAAATACAATATACTATCGTTATTCTGCTTGGAAAGCTTTAATTAGTCCAACCTTAATTAGTTCAACTCCGTTTGCAGGAGGAATTGACAAAATTGAGTTTTGGAGCCGTGTGTTGGTTGACACCTGAGAAAAATGTCCACGTATTTGGTACATTTTCACACAATACCCACATATCTTTCTTCAGTGGACCTTACGGAGTTGTTGTATGTGCTGCTTGTGGCTTGTGTCATGAGAATTTTCTTTCACCATCTAAACCCACTGGTATGCAGTCCTGTGTAGTCTCTACGATTTATGTTGATAGTTAAAACACCGAATTCGCATAGCTGCTCGCACTTTGTGATACAAAAACAATCAATTAACCCATTATTAACTTGGCTGCTAATAGTGTGGTAGCATGACTGACCAGGCTAGCTGCTAATAGTGTTTTAACATGACTGACCAGGCTAGCTGCTAATAGTGTGGTAACATGACTGACCAGGCTAGCTGCTAATAGTGTGGTAACATGACTGACCAGGCTAGCTGCTAATAGTGTGGTAGCATGACTGACCAGGCTAGCTGCTAATAGTGTTTTAACATGACTGACCAGGCTAGCTGCTAATAGTGTTTTAACATGACTGACCAGGCTAGCTGCCAATAGTGTGGTAACATGACTGACCAGGCTAGCTGCTAATAGTGTGGTAACATGACTGAACAGGCTAGCTGCTAATAGTGTGGGAACATGACTGACCAGGCTAGCTGCTAATAGTGTTTTAACATGACTGACCAGGCTAGCTGCTAATAGTGTGGTAACATGACTGAACAGGCTAGCTGCTAATAGTGTGGGAACATGACTGACCAGGCTAGCTGCTAATAGTGTTTTAACATGACTGACCAGGCTAGCTGCTAATAGTGTGGTAACATGACTGACCAGGCTAGCTGCTAATAGTGTGGTAACATGACTGACCAGGCTAGCTGCTAATAGTGTTTTAACATGACTGACCAGGCTAGCTGCTAATAGTGTGGTAACATGACTGACCAGGCTAGCTGCTAATAGTGTGGTAACATGACTGACCAGGCTAGCTGCTAATAGTGTTTTAACATGACTGACCAGGCTAGCTGCTAATAGTGTTGTAACATGACTGACCAGGCTAGCTGCTAATAGTGTTTTAACATGACTGACCAGGCTAGCTGCCAATAGTGTGGTAACATGACTGACCAGACTAGCTGCTAATAGTGTGGTAACATGACTGAACAGGCTAGCTGCTAATAGTGTGGGAACATGACTGACCAGGCTAGCTGCTAATAGTGTTTTAACATGACTGACCAGGCTAGCTGCTAATAGTGTGGTAACATGACTGACCAGGCTAGCTGCTAATAGTGTGGGAACATGACTGACCAGGCTAGCTGCTAATAGTGTTTTAACATGACTGACCAGGCTAGCTGCTAATAGTGTTTCAACATGACTGACCAGAGCAGACATTATTAATCCTGTCGTTTAAGTGCTCCTTCAGAATCCCCTCAGTCTAATGAATGTCACCGGAGAGCACAGTATACAGACATGCAAACACACACCCATTCATACACACACACCCATTCATACACATACACACACACACACACATTCAAACACGCACACACACATTCATACACACACACACATTCATACACATACACACACACACACACACTCACAACCATTCATACACATACACACACACACACACACACACACACACACCCATCCATACACATACACACACACACAAGCACATTCACATCCATACACACATACACATACACGCACATGCGCGCGCACACACACACACACACACACACACACACACACACACACACACACACACACACACACACACACACTGCAGTCTATGCCTATATCTTTAATGGAGTATATTACTTTGACTACCTAATTCACATAAATAGCTGAGCCGTATGACGATGCACAGTCAAGCCTTTCCATTCCAGAGTGTTTTCGTTTGCCTTCTGCCATCCCAGTTGATTCCTTGGACGTTTAGTAAACGGGTAGCCTATGGGCTTCATTATACTTATATACGTGATGCGGTTATATGAGTTGTACATTCTCTTACACACATGCAATCACTCAATGGTCTGCTTACGTTATAGCCTGGGCATGTTGCCAGATGTAGACATTGCCACTGCAGAGTGGTCTGCTTACATTACAGGCTAGGCATGTGTTACAGGCTAGGCATGTCTTACAGGCTAGGCATGTCTTACAGGCTAGGCATGTCTTACAGGCTAGGCATGTGTTACAGGCTAGGTATGTATTACAGGCTAGGCATGTCTTACAGGCTAGGCATGTCTTACAGGCTAGGCATGTATTACAGGCTAGGCATGTCTTACAGGCTAGGCATGTCTTACAGGCTAGGCATGTCTTACAGGCTAGGCATGTTGCCAGGCTGATTATATCTGATTGCTGACATTTATTTGGTGAACATTTTTGGTGACACAGTTTTCAGCATGTTTCCCTATTAGGCTTCATCTCATAGATTACTATTGACCACACAGTCGTGATTAGTGATTCCATCATGATTGTGGTTGACCACACAGTTGTGATTTCATCATGGTTGTGGTTGACCACACAGTCGTGATTAGTGATTTCATCATGATTGTGGTTGACCACACAGTTGCGATTAGTGATTTCATCATGGTTGTGGTTGACCACACAGTCGTGATTAGTGATTTCATCATGATTGTGGTTGACCACACAGTCGTGATTAGTGATGTCATTATGGTTGTGGTTGACCACACAGTTGTGATTAGTGATTTCATCATGGTTGTGGTTGACCACACAGTTGTGATTAGTGATTCCATCATGATTGTGGTTGACCACACAGTTGTGATTAATGATTCCATTTGTCACGACTTCTAGCGAAGTCGTTGCATCTCCTTGTTCGTCCGGTGCTCGGCATTCGACGTCACCGGTCTTCTAGCCATCATTGATCAATTTTTCATTTTCCATTGGTTTTGTCTTGTCTTCCCACACACCTGGTTTCAATCCCATTCATTACCTGTTGTGTATTTAACCCTTTGTTTCCCCGCATGTCTTTGTCAGATATTGTTTTATTGTCAGTGTTGTTTATTTGTTTTGGTGCGCGACGGGTCCTCGTACTCCTGTTTGTTCAGGTATTTATTTAGTGTTATGGAGCATGTTACGTGGACATTCATTAAAAGACTCCATTTTACACTCCATTTTGACTCTCCTGCACCTGACTTCCCTGCCACCTATACACATGGCGCTGACACCATTATGGTTGTGGTTGACCACACAGTCGTGATTAGTGATTTCATCATGGTTGTGGTTGACCACACAGTCGTGATTAGTGATTTCATCATGATTGTGGTTGACCACACAGTCGTGATTAGTGATTTCATCATGATTGTGGTTGACCACACAGTCGTGATTAGTGATTTCATCATGATTGTGGTTGACCACACAGTCGTGATTAGTGATTTCATTATGGTTGTGGTTGACAACACAGTTGTGATTAATGATTTCATTATGGTTGTGGTTGACCAGTTGTGATTAATGGTTCATTCATGGTTGTGATTTCCATTTTTCGTTCCTGAAAAGGAAATTGAGAAAGTCAAATATTAAATACTAATGTTTACTAAAGCTACTTATGAATTTAGCCTCGGGGACATAATTTTGCATGGGACAGACTTCTAATGTACTCATATAGATTATTTATTTATGCAAAGCTTGCCATTTATGATCTATGATATTGCTCCCCAAAGGGAGATAACTTCTCTCCATCTAGATGGCAGGATGGACCTTGAGGAATACATCAAGGAGATGGGAAATTAATGTCACTTCTGTATCAGTCCAGAAGAAACCCCTTTGATAGGCGCATTTGCACACACACACACACACACACACACACACACACACACACACACACACACACACACACACACACACACACACACACACACACACACACACACACACACACACACACACACATATACACATACACATACACAGACACAAACATTCTCTGCACAGTACTGGGATTTAATGGGTATATAAATTAAATATTGTTTAACTGTTCCCAACAGTCTTTGGTTGGACTCTTGTGAAAAATAAAAGATTAGTATGTTTTATTAACATGTAATTCTCTCACATGCAGATTCTGTGCATAATGAAGATACATTAGATGGAGACAGCTAAAGTTTATTGTTACGAACCCAATAACTATCCTACTGATTTTGCTGCACTCGTTATGTCTAGGGGTCTTAGGCCTAGCTACATGGTCTGTAACCTGACTCGATATGTCTAGGGCTCCTAGCTACATGGTCTGTAACCTGACTCTTTATGTCTAGGGGTCTTAGGCCTAGCTACATGGTCTGTAACCTGACTCGTTATGTCTAGGGCTCCTAGCTACATGGTCTGTAACCTGACTCTTTATGTCTAGGGGTCTTAGGCCTAGCTACATGGTCTGTAACCTGACTCGATATGTCTAGGGCTCCTAGCTACATGGTCTGTAACCTGACTCGTTATGTCTAGGGGTCTTAGGCCCAGCTACATCGTCTGTAACCTGATTTGTTATGTCTAGGGGTCTTAGGCCTAGCTACATGGTCTATAACCTGATTTGTTATGTCTAGGGGTCTTAGGCCTAGCTATCAACAAGCTGCCCACTCAAGAAGAAACTTCAAACTGTAACCAGTGCCTGCAACCTGGTTCAGGTTGTCAGTCAACCTACACATGTAGTTACAAACAGCACAGGAATGAAATCATCAACATGTATTGATCACATCTATACTAATGCTGCAGAAATTTGTTTTAAAGCAGTATCCAAATCCATAGAATGTAGTGATCACAATATAATAGCCATATTTAGGAAAACCACAGTTCCAAAGATTTGGCCTAATATCGTGTATAAGAGGTCATACAAGAAGTCTTGTAGTGATTCATATGTTGTTGATGTAAATAGTATTTGCTGGTCTGTGGTGTGTAATGAGGAGAAACCAGATGCTGCACTTGACACATTTATGAAACTACTTATTCAAGTTATTAAGAAAATTACTGAAAAAACTGGTAAATGATGAGGAATTAAAAAATTGTATGGTTGAGAGGGAAGAGGCAAAAGGTATGGCAAATAAGTCTGGCTGATTGGCAAACGTACTGAAAATTAAGAAACCATGTGACTAAACTAAATAAAAATAAACTACACTATGAAACTAAGATAAATTATATAAAGAATGATAGTAAAAAAGCACCTTAAATGAAATGTTGGGGAAAAAGCCAACTTGGCTCCATCATTCATTGAATCAGATGACTCATTCATCACGAAGCCACTGATATTGCCAACTACTTTAATGACTTTTTCATTGGCAAGATAAGCAAACGTAGGGGTGACATGCCAACAACAAACGCTGACACTACACATCCAAGTATATCGTACCAAATTATGAAAGACAAGAATTGCACTTTTTTAATTCCGTAAAGTCAGTGTGGAAGAGGTGAAAAACCTATTGTTGTCTATTGACAATGACAAGCTTCCAGGGTCTGACAATCTGGACAGAAAATTACTGAGGATAATAGCAGGAGATATTGCCACTCCTATTTGCCACATCTACAATTTAAGCCTACTAGAGAGCATGTGCCCTCAGGCCTGGAGTGAAGCTAAAGTTAGTCCCCTACCTAAGAATAGTAAAGCCCCTTTACTGGCTCAAATAGCTGACCAATCAGCCTGTTACCAACCCTTAGTAAACTTCTGGAAAAAATTGTGTTTGACCACAAACAATGTTATTTCACAGTAAACAAATTGACAACTTTCAGCACGCTTATAGGGAAGGATACTCAATAAGCACAGCACTTACATACATTACTGATGGTTGGCTTAGAGAAATTGATGATAAAATGATTGTGGTGGGTTGTTAGACTTCAGTGCAGCTTTTGACATTATCAATCATAGTCTGCTCTGGAAGAACGTATGTGTTACAGCTTTACACCCCCTGCTATAATGTGGATAAAGAGTTACTTGTCTAACAGAACACAGAGGGTGTTCTTTAATGGAAGCCTCTCAAACATAATCCAGGTAGAATCAGGAATTCCCCAGGGTAGCTGTTTAGGCCCCTTTCTTTTTCAATTTCTACTAACGACGTGCCACTGACTTTGAGTAAAGCCACAGTGTCTATGTATGCGGATGACTCAACATGGCTGTGGTTAACTTAACAAAGAGTTGCAGTTAGTTTTAGAGTGGGTGGCCAGGAATAAGTTAGCCCTAAATATTAAAGCATTGTATTTGGGACAAAACATTCACTAAACCCTAAACCTCAACTAAATCTTGTAATAAATTATGTGGAAATTGAGCAAGTTGAGATGACTAATTTGCTTGAAGTAACCCTAGATTGTCAACTGTCAAGATCAAAACATATTGATACAATAGTAGCTAAGATGGGGAGAAGTATCTATCAACAAGGCAGGTCTTCCAGGCCATAGTTTTGTTGCACCTTGACTAATGTTCAGTCGTGTGCCACAAAAAAGGACTTAAGAAAATTACAATTGTCTCAGAACAGGGCAGCACGGCTGGCCCTTGGATGTGCACAGAGAGCTAATATTAATAATATGCATGTCAATCTCTCCTGGCTCAAATTGGTGGAGAGATTGACTTCATTAATACTTGTATTTATGAGAGGTATTGCCATGTTGAATGCACCAAGCTGTCAGTCTAAACTACTGGCACACAGCTCAGACACCTATGCATACCCACAAGACATGCCACAAAAGCTCTTTTCAAAGTCCCCAAGTCCAGAACAGACTATGGGAGGCACACAGTACTACACAGAGCCATGACTACATGGAACTCTATTCCACATCAAGTAACTGATGCAAGCAGTAAAATGTGATTTAAAAAACAGATTAAAAAAACCCTTACGGAACAGCGGGGACTGTGACGCAACACAAATATAGACACAGACACATGCATGCACAGACACACTATAACACACACTATAACATACATACTATACACACACATACACATGGATTTAGTACTGTAGATAGGTGGTAGTGGTGGAGTTGGGGCCTGAGGGCACACAGTGTGTTGTGAAATCTGTGAATGTATTGTAATGTTTTAAATGGTATAAACTGCCTTAATTTAACTGGACCAAATGAAGAGTAGCTGCTGCCTTGGCAGGAACTAATGGGGATCCATAATAAATACAAATACAAATACATGGTCTGTAACTTGACTCATTATGTCTAGGGGTCATAGTTACATGGTCTGTAACCTGACTCATTATGTCTAGGGGTCCTAGCAACATGGTCTGTAACCTGACTCATTATGTCTAGGGGTCCTAGCTACATGGTCTGTAACTTGATTTGATGTTTGCATAAATGTGAGAAGTCAGCGTATGCAACCAGATGTTGAATGTACTTGTGCCCAGGAAGACGGCTACCATACCCGAGGTCTCAGATTCACAATCCATCCTAATTACTCACACTCGTGTGCAAATAAAGGCTTGCCTCACCACCTAGACTAAAGGCTTGGCTCTGCACCTAGACTCAAGGCTCTGAACCTAGACTAAAGGCTTGGCTCTGCACCTAGACTCAAGGCTCTGAACCTAGACTAAAGGCTTGGCTCTGCACCTAGACTCAAGGCTCTGAACCTAGACTAAAGGCTTGGCTCAGTACCTAGACTAAAGGCTTGGCTCAGCACCTACACTAAAGGCTTGGCTCAGTACCTAAAGTAAAGGCTTGGCTCAGTACCTAGACTAAAGGCTTGGCTCAGCACCTAGACTAAAGGCTTGGCTCAGTACCTAGACAAAAGGCTTGGCTCACCACCTAAAGTAAAGGCTTGGCTCAGTACCTAGACTAAAGGCTTGGCTCAGCACCTAGACTAAAGGCTTGGCTCAGTACCTAGACAAAAGGCTTGGCTCACCACCTAAAGTAAAGGCTTGGCTCAGTACCTAGACTAAAGGCTTGGCTCAGTACCTAAAGTAAAGGCTTGGCTCAGTACCTAGACTAAAGGCTTGGCTCAGCACCTAGACTAAAGGCTTGGCTCAGTACCTAGACTAAAGGCTTGGCTCAGCACCTAGACTAAAGGCTTGGCTCGGCACCTAGACTAAAGGCTTGGCTCAGCACCTAGACTAAAGGCTTGGCTCAGTACCTAGACTAAAGGCTTGGCTCAGCACCTAGACTAAAGGCTTGGCTCAGCACCTAGACTAAAGGCTTGGCTCACCACCTAAAGTAAAGGCTTGGCTCAGTACCTAGACTAAAGGCTTGGCTCAGCACCTAGACAAAAGGCTTGGCTCACCACCTAAAGTAAAGGCTTGGCTCAGCACCTAGACTAAAGGCTTGGCTCAGCACCTAGACTAAAGGCTTGGCTCAGTACCTAGACTAAAGGCTTGGCTCAGTACCTAGACTAAAGGCTTGGCTCAGCACCTAGACTAAAGGCTTGGCTCAGTACCTAGACAAAAGGCTTGGCTCACCACCTAAAGTAAAGGCTTGGCTCAGTACCTAGACTAAAGGCTTGGCTCAGCACCTACACTAAAGGCTTGGCTCAGTACCTAAAGTAAAGGCTTGGCTCAGTACCTAGACTAAAGGCTTGGCTCAGTACCTAGACTAAAGGCTTGGCTCAGCACCTAAAGTAAAGGCTTGGCTCAGCACCTAAAGTAAAGGCTTGGCTCAGCACCTAGACTAAAGGCTTGGCTCAGTACCTAGACTAAAGGCTTAGCTCAGCACCTAGACTAAAGGCTTGGCTCAGTACCTAACGTAAAGGCTTGGCTCAGCACCTAAAGTAAAAGGCTTGGCTCAGCACCTAGACTAAAGGCTTGGCTCAGTACCTGGACTAAAGGCTTGGCTCAGCACCTAGACTAAAGGCTTGGCTCAGTACCTAGACTAAAGGCTTGGCTCAGCACCTAGACTAAAGGCTTGGCTCAGTACCTAGACTAAAAGCTTGGCTCAGTACCTAGACTAAAGTACCTAGACAAAGCACTACTCTGTGTTGCTATGCAAAGCCTTACTCTGCGTTGCTATGCAAAGCCCTACTCTGTGTTGCTATGCAAAGCTCTACTCTGTGTTGCTATGTTATGGTTGTTGTTGTTAGGAATAGATTTTGTTAGATTGTTTCAATGGCAGCCATATTGAGTTAAATCATGAGTCCCAGTACAGGGACCTGAGACCATGATGACTAAATACTGATTACACGCACGCACGCACACACGCACACACACACACACACACACACAATAAAGCTGAGTCCTTCCTTTGATGTTTGAAAATCTCTCTGCTCCTGACTGATTGCTTGATCCCTTTTTGCAACTTGCATTAAACATGATTTATTCCAAGTCCTATAGCTCTCATTCTTGGAGGACGTGATTTTCCTTAGCTTGCTACAGAACCCATAGCATGTTGGCTAAGAAATCAGCATAAGCTTGCAGAGAGATGTGTTGGATGGTATTCCCTTCTTGCTCAAGACAACAACAAAAGCTGCCATCTCCCTGAAGCTGCGAAAACATTATTACTAGATTATAAAGAGGAGAGAAAACAGAACCAGCAACGAAGAATTGATCCATTATGCATGCAGCAGCTACACTGTTTATTTACGCATTTGTAATATCCTAACTAATCAGTTGATATCTTAATTAGCCTCATTACTCATTTTAATAATGACCTAAGATGTTGACTTCATTGTTTCTCAGTGGGGAAGACGATTCGTTCCCTGTGACCTTTGTGACTCAGTGGAAACTATTAGAATATTTCAGTGGGAGTCCCCGACTAGTAGGGCTAAGGTTGTTGTTATTTGTAAGCAAAATAAGCACGCATCACTGTCTCATAAGTCACCCGTACTGAGAAAGTGCAAAACATAGGCTGTGTCTGAAATGGCACTCTAATTCCTATATAGTGTTACTACAGTTGACCGGGACCCATTGTAGTACACTATATATGGAAAAGGTGCCATTTTGGATGCATATGTGTCCTGGTCAAAAGCAGTGCACTGGGGAATACGGTGCCAGCCATGCACGATTTGCATGAGAATGTCTCACCTTACATATGGTTAATTACCCTTGACTGTTCACAGGAATCTAATTAGCAGACCCCTATCCCACCAGAATCCTAATAGGCTCCGGCATTGTGTTAAGTGTTTTGCTTTCAGAGACAGGGCAAGTAGGACTGCATCACAAATGGCATGCTATTTCCTATATAGTGCACTACTTTTGAGACTGAATTGGTACCCTATCCTCTATGTAGTGCACTACTTTTGACCCGAGCCCTATGGGTCCTATATAGGGAATACAGTGCCATTTGAGACATTTCCCAAGTTAGTCCTATACCTGCTCATAATAAGGGATTTCATCTTCTCGTCCCAGTAATTTATAGAAAGGGGTTTGAGCTCCCGGAATGAACACGGACAGATAAATCGACCCTATCCTGGAAGGAGCTCGCTCGTCTATGTTTCATATGCTTGTCACGTTCTGACCTTAGTTCCTTTGTTTTGTCTTTTGTTTTAGTAAGGTCAGGGCGTGAGTTTGGTGGGTTGTTAGTTTGTCTATGATTTTGTCTATGATTTTCTATTTCTGTGTTTGGCCTGGTTATGGTTCTCAATCAGAGGCAGCTGTCAATCGTTGTCCCTGATTGAGAACCATATTTAGGTAGCCTGTTTTCCATTGTGTTTTGTGGGTGGCTGTTTTCTGTTTAGTCTTGTACCTTACAGGACTGTTCGTTGGTTGTTTATTGTTTTTGTTTTCAGTGTTCATTAAAATACACTGCTCAAAAAAATAAAGGGAACACTAAAATAACACATCCTAGATCTGAATGAATGAAATATTCTTAATAAATTATTTTTTCTTTACATAGTTGAATGTGCTGACAACAAAATCACACAAAGGTTATCAATGGAAATCAAATGCATCAACCCATGGAGGTCTGGATTTGGAGTCACACTCAAAATTAAAGTGGAAAACCACACTACAGGCTGATCCAACTTTGATGTAATGTCCTTAAAACAAGTCAAAATGAGGCTCAGTCGTGTGTGTGGCCTCCACGTGCCTGTATGACCTCCCTACAACGCCTGGGCATGCTCCTGATGAGGTGGCGGATGGTCTCCTGAGGGATCTCCTCCCAGACCTGGACTAAAGCATCCGCCAACTCCTGGACAGTCTGTGGTGCAACGTGACGTTGGTGGATGGAGCGAGACATGATGTCCCAGATGTGCTCAATTGGATTCAGGTCTGGGGAACGGGTGGGCCAGTCCATAGCATCAATGCCTTCCTCTTGCAGGAACTGCTGACACACTCCAGCCACATGAGGTCTAGCATGGTCTTGCATTAGGAGGAACCCAGGGCCAACCGCACCAGCATATAGTCTCACAAGGGGTCTGAGGATCTCATCTCGGTACCTAATGGCAGTCAGGCTACCTCTGGCGAGCACATGGAGGGCTGTGCGGCCCCCCAAAGAAATGCCACACCACCCCACACCATGACTGACACACCGCCAAACCGGTCATGCTGGAGGATGTTGCAGACAGCAGAACGTTCTCTCCAGACTCGGTCACGTCGGTCACGTGCTCAGTGTGAACCTGTGAATGTAACCTTTCATCTGTGAAGAGCACAGGGCGCCAGTGGCGAATTTGCCAATCTTGGTGTTCTCTGGCAAATGCCAAACGTCCTGCACGGTGTTGGGCTGTAAGCACAACCCCCACCTGTTGACGTCGGGCCCTCATACCACCCTCATGGAGTCTGTTTCTGACCGTTTGAGCAGACACATGCACATTTGTGGCCTGCTGGAGGTGATTTTGCAGGGCTCTGGCAGTGCTCCTCCTTGCACAAAGGCGGAGGTAGCGGTCCTGCTGCTGGGTTGTTGCCATCCTATGGCCTCCTCCACGTCTCCTGATGTACTGGCCTGTCTCCTGGTAGCGGTAGACACTATGCTGACAGACACAGCAAACCTTGCCACAGCTCGCATTGATGTGCCTTCCTGGATGATGGCGGCAGGGTAGCCTAGTGGTTAGAGCGGTGGACTAGCAACCGGAAGGTTGCAAGTTCAAACCCCCGAGCTGACAAGGCACAAATCTGTTGTTCTGCCCCTGAACAGGCAGTTAACCCACTGTTCCCAGGCCGTCATTGAAAATAAGAATTTGTTCTTAACTGACTTACCTAGTTAAAGAAAGGTAAAAAATAAAAAATAAAATACCTGAGCCACTTGTGTGGGTTGTAGACTCCGTATCATGCTACCACTAGAGTGAAAGCACCGCCAGCATTCAAAAGTGACCAAAACATCAGCCAGGAAGCATAGGAACTGAGAAGTGGTCTGTGGTCACCACCTGCAGAACCACTCCTTTATTGGGGGTGTCTTGCTAATTGCCTAGAATTTCCACCTGTTGTCTATTCCATTTGCACAACAGCATGTGAAATGTATTGTCAATCAGTGTTGCTTCCTAAGTGGACAGTTTGATTTCACAGAAGTGTGATTGACTTGGAGTTACATTGTGTTGTTGAAGTGTTCCCTTTATTTTTTTGAGCAGTGTATTTAAAATATGAACACTTATCTCCTTCCCCAGATGACAAGCGTCACAATGCTACTGATATTACATCGTCGACTACTGCTGTGTTTGAGAGAACCAATAATGGTGCAGAGGTCATCGGTGGGAAGCCTTGTGGAAACACATGGTCCTTTTGGGTCATGTGAATGACAGATGGGCTGCTGTAGATGTTGCATTTATGTCCTTACTGTACTGAAATCCAACTGTTTATATAGGAACAGTTTTCCCCAAAGGATTGAGACTCTAGCAGGAGAACTTCCAACCTTACATTCATGGAGACAATAAGGATCTTGGATCATATGCATATTGCAATAACACAGAGGGCCTTACTGTATGTCCTGATTGTATTGGGGAACCAATTCGGGATTGAGACTAGCCTCACGAACCACCCTGATTACACCATTCATATAAGCTCGTGAGATCAGGGTGGCTCGCGAGGCTTTTGAGAAATCAGGAGAACTCAAGTTCCTTTCCACTTCATCAGATTGCACCACCTATCTTTGTGTCAACAGGCAGTCTTTATTTTCTATAATGTGTTTCCCCCCCTTGGGCCAGGCAACAGTGTTTGGCCACAGTTGTTTACCTAGCTGTCATATCGGTTGAACTCTGAACTGAGAATGACATTAATTGGGTTGAGAGGAGAGTAGGAGAGTAGATTTTCTAGTTCCTGTCATGGTTGTTCATCATACTGAGGCTCAACCTCCAACCATTACTCTAAAGAAAGCTCTTTTTCTCATTTTCTCCCACCCCTAGCTTGGCTACAGTACATTAAGTACCAGGGCAGAGGCTGACTGTCTTGGCCAAGCCTCAGGACTTGATTTAATGGCAGACTTCTGAGTCACAATTTGGTCATTGGTGACATTCAATTTTCTCTGCCCTTGACAGTGCTCAAACCAAAGATATGCTCTGTTTCCCAAGAAAAGTGTCAGACCAACCTGGTTTATCTCTGAATAGTGTTAGACTAACCTGGGTTATCTCTGTGTAGTGTCAGAACATCCTTGGTTATCTCTGTATAGTGTCAGACACACCTGGGATATCTCTGTGTAGTGCTACAGTCTAATGTAATCTTTAGTATAACAGTCTACTGTAATGTTTATTATAACAGTCTACAGTAATGTTTAGTATAACAGTCTACTGTAATGTTTAGTATAACAGTCTACTGTAATATTTACTATAACACTCTACTGTAATGTTTATTATAACAGTCTACTGTAATGTTTATTATAACAGTCTACTGTAATGTTTATTATAACAGTCTACTGTAATGTTTATTATAACAGTCTACTGTAATGTTTATTATAACAGTCTACTGTAATGTTTATTATAACAGTCTACTGTAATGTTTATTATAACAGTCTACTGTAATGTTTAGTATAACAGTCTACTGTAATGTTTATTATAACAGTCTACTGTAATGTTTAGTATAACAGTCTACTGTAATGTTTATTATAACAGTCTACTGTAATGTTTATTATAACAGTCTACTGTAATGTTTATTATAACAGTCTACTCTCATGTTTATTATAACAGTCTACTCTCATGTTTATTATAACAGTCTACTGTAATGTTTATTATAACAGTCTACTGTAATGTTTATTATAACAGTCTACTGTAATGTTTATTATAACAGTCTACTGTAATGTTTAGTATAACAGTCTACTGTAATGTTTATTATAACAGTCTACTCTCATGTTTATTATAACAGTCTACTCTCATGTTTATTATAACAGTCTACTGTAATGTTTAGTATAACAGTCTACTGTAATGTTTAGTATAACAGTCTACTGTAATGTTTATTATAACAGTCTACTGTAATGTTTAGTATAACAGTCTACTGTAATGTTTAGTATAACAGTCTACTGTAATGTTTATTATAACAGTCTACTGTAATGTTTATTATAACAGTCTACTCTCATGTTTATTATAACAGTCTACTCTCATGTTTATTATAACAGTCTACTCTCATGTTTATTATAACAGTCTACTCTCATGTTTATTATAACAGTCTACTCTCATGTTTATTATAACAGTCTACTCTCATGTTTATTATAACAGTCTACTCTCATGTTTATTATAACAGTCTACTCTCATGTTTAGTATAACAGTCTACTGTAATGTTTATTATAACAGTCTACTCTCATGTTTATTATAACAGTCTACTGTAATGTTTATTATAACAGTCTACTCTCATGTTTAGTATAACAGTCTACTGTAATATTTATTATAACAGTCTACTGTAATGTTTATTATAACAGTCTACAGTAATGTTTAGTATAACAGTCTACTTGTAATGGTTATTATAACACTACTATAATGTTTAGTATAACAGTCTACAGTAATGTTTAGTATAACAGTCTACTTGTAATGGTTATTATAACAGTCTACTGTAATTGTTATTATAACAGTCTACTGTAATGTTTAGTATAACAGTCTACTGTAATGTTTAGTATAACAGTCTACTGTAATGTTTATTATAACAGTCTACTGTAATGTTTATTATAACAGTCTACTCTCATGTTTATTATAACAGTCTACTCTCATGTTTATTATAACAGTCTACCGTAATGGTTATTATAACAGTCTACTGTAATGTTTAGTATAACAGTCTACAGTAATGTTTATTATAACAGTCTACTGTAATGTTTATTATAACAGTCTACTGTAATGTTTATTATAACAGTCTACTGTAATGTTTAGTATAACAGTCTACTGTAATGTTTAGTATAACAGTCTACAGTAATGTTTATTATAACAGTCTACTGTAATGTTTAGTATAACAGTCTACTGTAATGTTTATTATACCAGTCTACTGTAATGTTTATTATAACAGTCTACTGTAATGTTTAGTATAACAGTCTACTGTAATGTTTATTATAACAGTCTACTGTAATGTTTAGTATAACAGTCTACTGTAATGTTTATTATAACAGTCTACTCTCATGTTTATTATAACAGTCTACTGTAATGTTTATAATAACAGTCTACTGTAATGTTTATTATAACAGTCTACTGTAATGTTTATTATAACAGTCTACTGTACTGTTTATTATAACAGTCTACTGTAATGTTTAGTATAACAGTCTACTGTAATGTTTATTATAACAGTCTACTGTAATGTTTATTATAACAGTCTACTGTAATGTTTAGTGTAACAGTCTACTGTAATGTTTATTATAACAGTCTACTGTAATTGTTATTATAACAGTCTACAGTAATGTTTAGTATAACAGTCTACTGTAATGTTTACTATAACACTACTATAATGATTAGTATAACAGTCTACTCTCATGTTTAGTATAACAGTCTACTGTAATGTTTAGTATAACAGTCTACTGTAATGTTTATTATAACAGTCTACTGTAATGTTTATTATAACAGTCTACTGTAATGTTTATTATAACAGTCTACTGTAATGTTTATTATAACAGTCTACTGTAATGTTTAGTATAACAGTCTACTGTAATGTTTATTATAACAGTCTACTGTAATGTTTAGTATAACAGTCTACTTGTAATGTTTATTATAACAGTCTACTCTCATGTTTATTATAACAGTCTACTGTAATGTTTAGTATAACAGTCTACTGTAATGTTTAGTATAACAGTCTACTGTAATGTTTATTATAACAGTCTACTGTAATGTTTATTATAACAGTCTACTGTAATGTTTATTATAACAGTCTACTGTAATGTTTATTATTACAGTCTACTGTAATGTTTATTATAACAGTCTACTGTAATGTTTCTTATAACAGTCTACTCTCATGTTTATTATAACAGTCTACTGTAATGTTTAGTATAACAGTCTACTGTAATGTTTAGTATAACAGTCTACTGTAATGTTTATTATAACAGTCTACTGTAATGTTTATTATAACAGTCTACTCTCATGTTTATTATAACAGTCTACTCTCATGTTTATTATAACAGTCTACTCTCATGTTTACTATAACAGTCTACTGTAATGTTTATTATAACAGTCTACTGTAATGTTTAGTATAACAGTCTACTGTAATGTTTATTATAACAGTATACTCTCATGTTTATTATAACAGTCTACTGTAATGTTTAGTATAACAGTCTACTGTAATGTTTAGTACAACAGTCTACTGTAATGTTTATTATAACAGTCTACTGTAATGTTTATTATAACAGTCTACTCTAATGTTTTTATAACAGTCTACTCTCATGTTTATTATAACAGTCTACTCTCATGTTTATTATAACAGTCTACTGTAATGTTTAGTATAACAGTCTACTGTAATGTTTATTATAACAGTCTACTGTAATGTTTAGTATAACAGTCTACTGTAATGTTTATTATAACAGTCTACTGTAATGTTTATTATAACAGTCTACTCTCATGTTTATTATAACAGTCTACTCTCATGTTTATTATATCAGTCTACTCTCATGTTTTTTATAACAGTCTACTGTAATGTTTATTATAACAGTCTACTGTAATGTTTAGTATAACAGTCTACTGTAATGTTTAGTATAACAGTCTACTGTAATGTTTATTATAACAGTCTACTGTAATGTTTATTATAACAGTCTACTGTAATGTTTATTATAACAGTCTACTGTAATGTTTATTATAACAGTCTACTGTAATGTTTATTATAACAGTCTACTGTAATGTTTATTATAACAGTCTACTCTCATGTTTATTATAACAGTCTACTGTAATGTTTAGTATAACAGTCTATTGTAATGTTTAGTATAACAGTCTACTGTAATGTTTATTATAACAGTCTACTGTAATGTTTATTATAACAGTCTACTGTAATGTTTATTATAACAGTCTACTCTCATGTTTATTATAACAGTCTACTCTCATGTTTATTATAACAGTCTACTGTAATGTTTATTATAAAAGTCTACTGTAATGTTTAGTATAACAGTCTACTGTAATGTTTATTATAACAGTATACTCTCATGTTTATTATAACAGTCTACTCTCATGTTTATTATAACAGTCTACTGTAATGTTTAGTATAACAGTCTACTGTAATGTTTATTATAACAGTCTAGTGTAATGTTTAGTATAACAGTCTACTGTAGTGTTTATTATAACAGTCTACTGTAATGTTTAGTATAACAGTCTACTGTAATGTTTATAATAACAGTCTACTGTAATGTTTATTATAACAGTCTACTCTCATGTTTATTATAACAGTCTACTCTCATGTTTATTATAACAGTCTACTCTCATGTTTATTATAACAGTCTACTGTAATGTTTAGTATAACAGTCTACTGTAATGTTTATTATAACAGTCTACTGTAATGTTTAGTATAACAGTCTACTGTAATGTTTATTATAACAGTCTACTGTAATGTTTATTATAACAGTCTACTCTCATGTTTATTATAACAGTCTACTCTCATGTTTATTATATCAGTCTACTCTCATGTTTTTTATAACAGTCTACTGTAATGTTTATTATAACAGTCTACTTGTAATGTTTAGTATAACAGTCTACTGTAATGTTTAGTATAACAGTCTACTGTAATGTTTATTATAACAGTCTACTGTAATGTTTATTATAACAGTCTACTGTAATGTTTATTATAACAGTCTACTGTAATGTTTATTATAACAGTCTACTGTAATGTTTATTATAACAGTCTACTCTCATGTTTATTATAACAGTCTACTGTAATGTTTAGTATAACAGTCTACTGTAATGTTTAGTATAACAGTCTACTGTAATGTTTATTATAACAGTCTACTGTAATGTTTATTATAACAGTCTACTGTAATGTTTATTATAACAGTCTACTTCATGTTTTAACCCCATTTATAACAGTCTACTGTAATGTTATTATAACAGTCTACTGTAATGTTTAGTATAACAGTCTACTGTAATTTTATTATAACAGTATACTCTCATGTTTATTATAACAGTCTACTCTCATGTTTATTATAACAGTCTACTCTCATGTTTATTATAACAGTCGACTCTCATGTTTATTATAACAGTCTACTGTAATGTTTATTATAACAGTCTACTGTAATGTTTATTATAACAGTCTACTGTAATGTTTATTATAACAGTCTACTCTCATGTTTATTATAACAGTCTACTCTCATGTTTATTATAAACAGTCTACTGTAATGTTTAGTATAACAGTCTACTGTAATGTTTATAATAACAGTCTACTGTCATGTTTATTATAACAGTCTACTCTCATGTTTATTATAACAGTCTACTCTATGTTTATTATAACAGTCTACTCTCATGTTTTTTATAACAGTCTACTGTAATGTTTATTTTATTATAACAGTCTACTCTCATGTTTATTGTAACAGTCTACTCTCATGTTTATTATAACAGTCTACTCTCATGTTTATTATAACAGTCTACTCTCATGTTTATTATAACAGTCTACTGTAATGTTTAGTATAACAGTCTACTGTAATGTTTATTATAACAGTCTACTCTCATGTTTATTATAACAGTCTACTGTAATGTTTATTATAACAGTCTACTCTCATGTTTAGTATAACAGTCTACTGTAATATTTATTATAACAGTCTACTGTAATGTTTATTATAACAGTCTACAGTAATGTTTAGTATAACAGTCTACTTGTAATGGTTATTATAACAGTCTACTGTAATGTTTAGTATAACAGTCTACAGTAATGTTTAGTATAACAGTCTACTTGTAATGGTTATTATAACAGTCTACTGTAATGTTTAGTATAACAGTCTACTGAATGTTTAGTATAACAGTCTACAGTAATGTTTAGTATAACAGTCTACTTGTAATGGTTATTATAACAGTCTACTGTAATGTTTAGTATAACAGTCTACTGTAATGTTCAGTATAACAGTCTACTGTAATGTTTATTATAACAGTCTAACTCTCATGTTTATTATAACAGTCTACTCTCATGTTTATTATAACAGTCTACTGTAATGGTTATTATAACAGTCTACTGTAATGTTTAGTATAACAGTCTACAGTAATGTTTATTATAACAGTCCTACTGTAATGTTTATTATAACAGTCTACTGTAATGTTATTATAACAGTCTACTGTAATGTTTAGTATAACAGTCTACTGTAATGTTTAGTATAACAGTCTACAGTAATGTTTATTATAACAGTCTACTGTAATGTTTAGTATAACAGTCTACTGTAATGTTTATTATAACAGTCTACTGTAATGTTTATTATAACAGTCTACTGTAATGTTTAGTATAACAGTCCTACTGTAATGTTTATTATAACAGTCTACTGTAATGTTTTAGTATAACAGTCTACTGTAATGTTTATTATAACAGTCTACTCTCATGTTTATTATAACAGTCTACTGTAATGTTTATTATACAGTCTACTATAATGTTTATTATAACAGTCCTACTGTAAATGTTTATTATAACAGTCTACTGTAATGTTTAGTATAACAGTCTACTGTAATGTTTATTATAACAGTCTACTGTAATGTTTTATTATAACAGTCTACTGTAATGTTTATTATAACAGTCTACTGTAATGTTTAGTATAACAGTCTACTGCAATGTTTATTATAACAGTCTACTGTAATGTTTATTATAACAGTCTACAGTATGTTTAGTATAACAGTCTACTGTAATGTTTAACTATAACACTACTATAATGATTAGTATAACAGTCTACTCTCATGTTTATTATAACAGTCTACTGTAATGTTTATTATATCAGTCTACTGTAATGTTTATTATAACAGTCTACTCTCATGTTTATTATAACAGTCTACTCTCTCATGTTTATTATAACAGTCTACTGTAATGTTTAGTATAACAGTCTACTGTAATGTTTATTATAACAGTCTACGCTCATGTTTATTATAACAGTCTACTGTAATGTTTAGTATAACAGTCTACTGTAATGTTTAGTATAACAGTCTACTGTAATGTTTATTATAACAGTCTACTGTAATGTTTATTATAACAGTCTACTGTAATGTTTATTATAACAGTCTACTCTCATGTTTATTATAACAGTCTACTGTAATGTTTATTATAACAGTCTACTGTAATGTTTATTATAACAGTCTACTCTCATGTTTATTATAACAGTCTACTGTAATGTTTAGTATAACAGTCTACTGTAATGTTTAGTATAACAGCCTACTGTAATGTTTACTATAAAACTACTATAATGATTAGTATAACAGTCTACTCTCATGTTTAGTATAACAGTCTACTGTAATGTTTAGTATAACAGTCTACTGTAATGTTTATTATAACAGTCTACTGTAATGTTTATTATAACAGTCTACTGTAATGTTTATTATACCAGTCTACTGTAATGTTTATTATAACAGTCTACTGTAATGTTTATTATAACAGTCTACTGTAATGTTTAGTATAACAGCCTACTCTCATGTTTATTATAACAGTCTACTGTAATGTTTATTATAACAGTCTACTGTAATGTTTAGTATAACAGTCTACTTGTAATGTTTATTATAACAGTCTACTCTCATGTTTATTATAACAGTCTACTCTCATGTTTATTATAACAGTCTACTGTAATGTTTAGTATAACAGTCTACTGTAATGTTTAGTATAACAGTCTACTGCAATGTTTATTATAACAGTCTACTCTCATGTTTATTATAACAGTCTACTCTCGTGTTTATTATAACAGTCTACTGTAATGTTTAGTATAACAGTCTACTGTAATGTTTATTATAACAGTCTACTGTAATGTTTATTATAACAGTCTACTGTAATGTTTAGTATAACAGTCTACTGTAATGTTTATTATAACAGTCTACTGTAATGTTTATTATAACAGTCTACTGTAATGTTTAGTATAACAGTCTACTGTAATGTTTATTATAACAGTCTACTGTAATGTTTAGTATAACAGTCTACTGTAATGTTTATTATAACAGTCTACTGTAATGTTTATTATAACAGTCTACTGTAATGTTTATTATAACAGTCTACTGTAATGTTTATTATAACAGTCTACTGTAATGTTTAGTATAACAGTCTACTGTAATGTTTATTATAACAGTCTACTGTAATGTTTATTATAACAGTCTACTGTAATGTTTATTATAACAGTCTACTGTAATGTTTAGTATAACAGTCTACTGTAATGTTTATTATAACAGTCTACTGTAATGTTTATTATAACAGTCTACTGTAATGTTTAGTATAACAGTCTACTGTAATGTTTATTATAACAGTCTACTGTAATGTTTAGTATAACAGTCTACTGTAATGTTTATTATAACAGTCTACTGTAATGTTTATTATAACAGTCTACTGTAATGTTTATTATAACAGTCTACTCTCATGTTTATTATAACAGTCTACTCTCATGTTTATTATAACAGTCTACTGTAATGTTTAGTATAACAGTCTACTGTAATGTTTATTATAACAGTCTACTCTCATGTTTATTATAACAGTCTACTGTAATGTTTAGTATAACAGTCTACTGTAATGTTTAGTATAACAGTCTACTGTAATGTTTATTATAACAGTCTACTGTAATGTTTATTATAACAGTCTACTGTAATGTTTATTATAACAGTCTACTCTAATGTTTATTATAACAGTCTACTGTAATGTTTATTATAACAGTCTACTGTAATGTTTATTATAACAGTCTACTGTAATGTTTATTATAACAGTCTACTGTAATGTTTAGTATAACAGTCTACTGTAATGTTTATTATAACAGTCTACTGTAATGTTTATTATAACAGTCTACTGTAATGTTTAGTATAACAGTCTACTGTCATGTTTAGTATAACAGTCTACTGTAATGTTTAGTATAACAGTCTACTGTAATGTTTATTATAACAGTCTACTGTAATGTTTATTATAACAGTCTACTGTAATGTTTATTATAACAGTCTACTGTAATGTTTATTATAACAGTCTACTGTAATGTTTATTATAACAGTCTACTGTAATGTTTATTATAACAGTCTACTGTAATGTTTATTATAACAGTCTACTGTAATGTTTATTATAACAGTCTACTGTAATGTTTATTATAACAGTCTACTGTAATGTTTATTATAACAGTCTACTCTAATGTTTATTATAACAGTCTACTGTAATGTTTAGTATAACAGTCTACTGTAATGTTTAGTATAACAGTCTACTGTAATGTTTATTATAACAGTCTACTGTAATGTTTATTATAACAGTCTACTGTAATGTTTATTATAACAGTCTACTGTAATGTTTATTATAACAGTCTACTCTCATGTTTATTATAACAGTCTACTGTAATGTTTATTATAACAGTCTACTGTAATGTTTATTATAACAGTCTACTGTAATGTTTATTATAACAGTCTACTGTAATGTTTATTATAACAGTCTACTCTCATGTTTATTATAACAGTCTACTCTCATGTTTATTATAACAGTCTACTGTAATGTTTAGTATAACAGTCTACTGTAATGTTTATTATAACAGTCTACTGTAATGTTTATTATAACAGTCTACTGTAATGTTTATTATAACAGTCTACTCTCATGTTTATTATAACAGTCTACTCTCATGTTTATTATAACAGTCTACTCTCATGTTTATTATAACAGTCTACTGTAATGTTTATTATAACAGTCTACTGTAATGTTTATTATAACAGTCTACTGTAATGTTTATTATAACAGTCTACTCTCATGTTTATTATAACAGTCTACTCTCATGTTTATTATAACAGTCTACTGTAATGTTTAGTATAACAGTCTACTGTAATGTTTATAATAACAGTCTACTGTCATGTTTATTATAACAGTCTACTCTCATGTTTATTATAACAGTCTACTCTCATGTTTATTATAACAGTCTACTCTCATGTTTTTTATAACAGTCTACTGTAATGTTTATTATAACAGTCTACTCTCATGTTTATTATAACAGTCTACTCTCATGTTTATTGTAACAGTCTACTCTCATGTTTATTATAACAGTCTACTCTCATGTTTATTATAACAGTCTACTCTCATGTTTATTATAACAGTCTACTGTAATGTTTAGTATAACAGTCTACTGTAATGTTTATTATAACAGTCTACTCTCATGTTTATTATAACAGTCTACTGTAATGTTTATTATAACAGTCTACTCTCATGTTTAGTATAACAGTCTACTGTAATATTTATTATAACAGTCTACTGTAATGTTTATTATAACAGTCTACAGTAATGTTTAGTATAACAGTCTACTGTAATGTTTATTATAACAGTCTACTGTAATGTTTAGTATAACAGTCTACTGTAATGTTTAGTATAACAGTCTACTGTAATGTTTATTATAACAGTCTACTGTAATGTTTAGTATAACAGTCTACTGTAATGTTTAGTATAACAGTCTACTGTAATGTTTAGTATAACAGTCTACTGTAATGTTTATTATAACAGTCTACTGTAATGTTTAGTATAACAGTCTACTGTAATGTTTAGTATAACAGTCTACTGTAATGTTTATTATAACAGTCTACTGTAATGTTTATTATAACAGTCTACTCTCATGTTTATTATAACAGTCTACTCTCATGTTTATTATAACAGTCTACTGTAATGTTTATTATAACAGTCTACTGTAATGTTTAGTATAACAGTCTACTGTAATGTTTATTATAACAGTCTACTGTAATGTTTATTATAACAGTCTACTGTAATGTTTATTATAACAGTCTACTGTAATGTTTAGTATAACAGTCTACTGTAATGTTTAGTATAACAGTCTACTGTAATGTTTATTATAACAGTCTACTGTAATGTTTATTATAACAGTCTACTGTAATGTTTATTATAACAGTCTACTGTAATGTTTAGTATAACAGTCTACTGTAATGTTTATTATAACAGTCTACTGTAATGTTTAGTATAACAGTCTACTGTAATGTTTATTATAACAGTCTACTGTAATGTTTATTATAACAGTCTACTGTAATGTTTATTATAACAGTCTACTGTAATGTTTATTATAACAGTCTACTGTAATGTTTATTATAACAGTCTACTGTAATGTTTATTATAACAGTCTACTGTAATGTTTATTATAACAGTCTACTGTAATGTTTATTATAACAGTCTACTGTAATGTTTATTATAACAGTCTACTGTAATGTTTATTATAACAGTCTACTGTAATGTTTATTATAACAGTCTACTGTAATGTTTATTATAACAGTCTACTGTAATGTTTATTATAACAGTCTACTGTAATGTTTATTATAACAGTCTACTGTAATGTTTATTATAACAGTCTACTGTAATGTTTATTATAACAGTCTACTCTCATGTTTATTATAACAGTCTACTGTAATGTTTATTATAACAGTCTACTGTAATGTTTATTATAACAGTCTACTCTCATGTTTATTATAACAGTCTACTGTAATGTTTAGTATAACAGTCTACTGTAATGTTTATTATAACAGTCTACTGTAATGTTTATTATAACAGTCTACTGTAATGTTTATTATAACAGTCTACTGTAATGTTTAGTATAACAGTCTACTGTAATGTTTATTATAACAGTCTACTGTAATGTTTATTATAACAGTCTACTGTAATGTTTATTATAACAGTCTACTGTAATGTTTATTATAACAGTCTACTGTAATGTTTATTATAACAGTCTACTGTAATGTTTATTATAACAGTCTACTCTCATGTTTATTATAACAGTCTACTGTAATGTTTAGTATAACAGTCTACTGTAATGTTTATTATAACAGTCTACTGTAATGTTTATTATAACAGTCTACTGTAATGTTTATTATAACAGTCTACTGTAATGTTTATTATAACAGTCTACTGTAATGTTTATTATAACAGTCTACTGTAATGTTTATTATAACAGTCTACTGTAATGTTTATTATAACAGTCTACTGTAATGTTTATTATAACAGTCTACTGTAATGTTTATTATAACAGTCTACTGTAATGTTTATTATAACAGTCTACTGTAATGTTTATTATAACAGTCTACTGTAATGTTTATTATAACAGTCTACTGTAATGTTTATTATAACAGTCTACTGTAATGTTTATTATAACAGTCTACTGTAATGTTTATTATAACAGTCTACTCTCATGTTTATTATAACAGTCTACTGTAATGTTTATTATAACAGTCTACTGTAATGTTTATTATAACAGTCTACTGTAATGTTTATTATAACAGTCTACTGTAATGTTTATTATAACAGTCTACTGTCATGTTTATTATAACAGTCTACTGTAATGTTTATTATAACAGTCTACTGTAATGTTTATTATAACAGTCTACTGTAATGTTTATTATAACAGTCTACTGTAATGTTTATTATAACAGTCTACTGTAATGTTTATTATAACAGTCTACTGTAATGTTTATTATAACAGTCTACTGTAATGTTTATTATAACAGTCTACTGTAATGTTTATTATAACAGTCTACTGTAATGTTTATTATAACAGTCTACTGTAATGTTTATTATAACAGTCTACTGTAATGTTTATTATAACAGTCTACTGTAATGTTTATTATAACAGTCTACTGTAATGTTTATTATAACAGTCTACTGTAATGTTTATTATAACAGTCTACTGTAATGTTTATTATAACAGTCTACTGTAATGTTTATTATAACAGTCTACTGTAATGTTTATTATAACAGTCTACTGTAATGTTTATTATAACAGTCTACTGTAATGTTTATTATAACAGTCTACTGTAATGTTTATTATAACAGTCTACTGTAATGTTTATTATAACAGTCTACTGTAATGTTTATTATAACAGTCTACTGTAATGTTTATTATAACAGTCTACTGTAATGTTTATTATAACAGTCTACTGTAATGTTTATTATAACAGTCTACTGTAATGTTTATTATAACAGTCTACTGTAATGTTTATTATAACAGTCTACTGTAATGTTTATTATAACAGTCTACTGTAATGTTTATTATAACAGTCTACTGTAATGTTTAGTATAACAGTCTACTGTAATGTTTATTATAACAGTCTACTGTAATGTTTATTATAACAGTCTACTGTAATGTTTATTATAACAGTCTACTGTAATGTTTATTATAACAGTCTACTGTAATGTTTATTATAACAGTCTACTGTAATGTTTATTATAACAGTCTACTGTAATGTTTATTATAACAGTCTACTGTAATGTTTATTATAACAGTCTACTGTAATGTTTATTATAACAGTCTACTCTAATGTTTATTATAACAGTCTACTGTAATGTTTATTATAACAGTCTACTGTAATGTTTAGTATAACAGTCTACTGTAATGTTTATTATAACAGTCTACTGTAATGTTTATTATAACAGTCTACTGTAATGTTTATTATAACAGTCTACTGTAATGTTTATTATAACAGTCTACTGTAATGTTTATTATAACAGTCTACTGTAATGTTTATTATAACAGTCTACTGTAATGTTTATTATAACAGTCTACTGTAATGTTTATTATAACAGTCTACTGTAATGTTTATTATAACAGTCTACTGTAATGTTTATTATAACAGTCTACTGTAATGTTTATTATAACAGTCTACTGTAATGTTTATTATAACAGTCTACTGTAATGTTTATTATAACAGTCTACTGTAATGTTTATTATAACAGTCTACTGTAATGTTTATTATAACAGTCTACTGTAATGTTTATTATAACAGTCTACTGTAATGTTTATTATAACAGTCTACTGTAATGTTTATTATAACAGTCTACTGTAATGTTTATTATAACAGTCTACTGTAATGTTTATTATAACAGTCTACTGTAATGTTTATTATAACAGTCTACTGTAATGTTTATTATAACAGTCTACTGTAATGTTTATTATAACAGTCTACTGTAATGTTTATTATAACAGTCTACTGTAATGTTTATTATAACAGTCTACTGTAATGTTTATTATAACAGTCTACTGTAATGTTTATTATAACAGTCTACTGTAATGTTTATTATAACAGTCTACTGTAATGTTTATTATAACAGTCTACTGTAATGTTTATTATAACAGTCTACTGTAATGTTTATTATAACAGTCTACTGTAATGTTTATTATAACAGTCTACTGTAATGTTTATTATAACAGTCTACTGTAATGTTTATTATAACAGTCTACTGTAATGTTTATTATAACAGTCTACTGTAATGTTTATTATAACAGTCTACTGTAATGTTTATTATAACAGTCTACTGTAATGTTTATTATAACAGTCTACTGTAATGTTTATTATAACAGTCTACTGTAATGTTTATTATAACAGTCTACTGTAATGTTTATTATAACAGTCTACTGTAATGTTTATTATAACAGTCTACTGTAATGTTTATTATAACAGTCTACTGTAATGTTTATTATAACAGTCTACTGTAATGTTTATTATAACAGTCTACTGTAATGTTTATTATAACAGTCTACTGTAATGTTTATTATAACAGTCTACTGTAATGTTTATTATAACAGTCTACTGTAATGTTTATTATAACAGTCTACTGTAATGTTTATTATAACAGTCTACTGTAATGTTTATTATAACAGTCTACTGTAATGTTTATTATAACAGTCTACTGTAATGTTTATTATAACAGTCTACTGTAATGTTTATTATAACAGTCTACTGTAATGTTTATTATAACAGTCTACTGTAATGTTTATTATAACAGTCTACTGTAATGTTTATTATAACAGTCTACTGTAATGTTTATTATAACAGTCTACTGTAATGTTTATTATAACAGTCTACTGTAATGTTTATTATAACAGTCTACTGTAATGTTTATTATAACAGTCTACTGTAATGTTTATTATAACAGTCTACTGTAATGTTTATTATAACAGTCTACTGTAATGTTTATTATAACAGTCTACTGTAATGTTTATTATAACAGTCTACTGTAATGTTTATTATAACAGTCTACTGTAATGTTTATTATAACAGTCTACTGTAATGTTTATTATAACAGTCTACTGTAATGTTTATTATAACAGTCTACTGTAATGTTTATTATAACAGTCTACTGTAATGTTTATTATAACAGTCTACTGTAATGTTTATTATAACAGTCTACTGTAATGTTTATTATAACAGTCTACTGTAATGTTTATTATAACAGTCTACTGTAATGTTTATTATAACAGTCTACTGTAATGTTTATTATAACAGTCTACTGTAATGTTTATTATAACAGTCTACTGTAATGTTTATTATAACAGTCTACTGTAATGTTTATTATAACAGTCTACTGTAATGTTTATTATAACAGTCTACTGTAATGTTTATTATAACAGTCTACTGTAATGTTTATTATAACAGTCTACTGTAATGTTTATTATAACAGTCTACTGTAATGTTTATTATAACAGTCTACTGTAATGTTTATTATAACAGTCTACTGTAATGTTTATTATAACAGTCTACTGTAATGTTTATTATAACAGTCTACTGTAATGTTTATTATAACAGTCTACTGTAATGTTTATTATAACAGTCTACTGTAATGTTTATTATAACAGTCTACTGTAATGTTTATTATAACAGTCTACTGTAATGTTTATTATAACAGTCTACTGTAATGTTTATTATAACAGTCTACTGTAATGTTTATTATAACAGTCTACTGTAATGTTTATTATAACAGTCTACTGTAATGTTTATTATAACAGTCTACTGTAATGTTTATTATAACAGTCTACTGTAATGTTTATTATAACAGTCTACTGTAATGTTTATTATAACAGTCTACTGTAATGTTTATTATAACAGTCTACTGTAATGTTTATTATAACAGTCTACTGTAATGTTTATTATAACAGTCTACTGTAATGTTTATTATAACAGTCTACTGTAATGTTTATTATAACAGTCTACTGTAATGTTTATTATAACAGTCTACTGTAATGTTTATTATAACAGTCTACTGTAATGTTTATTATAACAGTCTACTGTAATGTTTATTATAACAGTCTACTGTAATGTTTATTATAACAGTCTACTGTAATGTTTATTATAACAGTCTACTGTAATGTTTATTATAACAGTCTACTGTAATGTTTAGTATAACAGTCTACTGTAATGTTTATTATAACAGTCTACTGTAATGTTTATTATAACAGTCTACTGTAATGTTTATTATAACAGTCTACTGTAATGTTTATTATAACAGTCTACTGTAATGTTTATTATAACAGTCTACTGTAATGTTTATTATAACAGTCTACTGTAATGTTTATTATAACAGTCTACTGTAATGTTTATTATAACAGTCTACTGTAATGTTTATTATAACAGTCTACTGTAATGTTTATTATAACAGTCTACTGTAATGTTTATTATAACAGTCTACTGTAATGTTTATTATAACAGTCTACTGTAATGTTTATTATAACAGTCTACTGTAATGTTTATTATAACAGTCTACTGTAATGTTTATTATAACAGTCTACTGTAATGTTTATTATAACAGTCTACTGTAATGTTTATTATAACAGTCTACTGTAATGTTTATTATAACAGTCTACTGTAATGTTTATTATAACAGTCTACTGTAATGTTTATTATAACAGTCTACTGTAATGTTTATTATAACAGTCTACTGTAATGTTTATTATAACAGTCTACTGTAATGTTTATTATAACAGTCTACTGTAATGTTTATTATAACAGTCTACTGTAATGTTTATTATAACAGTCTACTGTAATGTTTATTATAACAGTCTACTGTAATGTTTATTATAACAGTCTACTGTAATGTTTATTATAACAGTCTACTGTAATGTTTATTATAACAGTCTACTGTAATGTTTATTATAACAGTCTACTGTAATGTTTATTATAACAGTCTACTGTAATGTTTATTATAACAGTCTACTGTAATGTTTATTATAACAGTCTACTGTAATGTTTATTATAACAGTCTACTGTAATGTTTATTATAACAGTCTACTGTAATGTTTATTATAACAGTCTACTGTAATGTTTATTATAACAGTCTACTGTAATGTTTATTATAACAGTCTACTGTAATGTTTATTATAACAGTCTACTGTAATGTTTAGTATAACAGTCTACTGTAATGTTTATTATAACAGTCTACTGTAATGTTTATTATAACAGTCTACTGTAATGTTTATTATAACAGTCTACTGTAATGTTTATTATAACAGTCTACTGTAATGTTTATTATAACAGTCTACTGTAATGTTTATTATAACAGTCTACTGTAATGTTTATTATAACAGTCTACTGTAATGTTTATTATAACAGTCTACTGTAATGTTTATTATAACAGTCTACTGTAATGTTTATTATAACAGTCTACTGTAATGTTTATTATAACAGTCTACTGTAATGTTTATTATAACAGTCTACTGTAATGTTTATTATAACAGTCTACTGTAATGTTTATTATAACAGTCTACTGTAATGTTTATTATAACAGTCTACTGTAATGTTTATTATAACAGTCTACTGTAATGTTTATTATAACAGTCTACTGTAATGTTTATTATAACAGTCTACTGTAATGTTTATTATAACAGTCTACTGTAATGTTTATTATAACAGTCTACTGTAATGTTTATTATAACAGTCTACTGTAATGTTTATTATAACAGTCTACTGTAATGTTTATTATAACAGTCTACTCTCATGTTTATTATAACAGTCTACTGTAATGTTTATTATAACAGTCTACTGTAATGTTTAGTATAACAGTCTACTGTAATGTTTATTATAACAGTCTACTCTCATGTTTATTATAACAGTCTACTGTAATGTTTATTATAACAGTCTACTGTAATGTTTAGTATAACAGTCTACTGTAATGTTTATTATAACAGTCTACTGTAATGTTTATTATAACAGTCTACTGTAATGTTTATTATAACAGTCTACTGTAATGTTTATTATAACAGTCTACTGTAATGTTTATTATAACAGTCTACTGTAATGTTTATTATAACAGTCTACTGTAATGTTTATTATAACAGTCTACTGTAATGTTTATTATAACAGTCTACTGTAATGTTTATTATAACAGTCTACTCTCATGTTTATTATAACAGTCTACTGTAATGTTTATTATAACAGTCTACTGTAATGTTTAGTATAACAGTCTACTTGTAATGTTTAGTATAACAGTCTACTTGTAATGTTTATTATAACAGTCTACTGTCATGTTTATTATAACAGTCTACTGTAATGTTTATTATAACAGTCTACTCTCATGTTTTTTATAACAGTCTACTGTAATGTTTATTATAACAGTCTACTCTCATGTTTATTATAACAGTCTACTCTAATGTTTATTATAACAGTCTACTATAATGTTTATTATAACAGTCTACTGTAATGTTTATTATAACAGTCTACTCTCATGTTTATTATAACAGTCTACTGTAATGTTTAGTATAACAGTCTACTGTAATGTTTATTATAACAGTCTACTGTCATGTTTATTATAACAGTCTACTGTAATGTTTATTATAACAGTCTACTCTCATGTTTAGTATAACAGTCTACTGTAATGTTTATTATAACAGTCTACTGTAATGTTTATTATAACAGTCTACTGTAATGTTTAGTATAACAGTCTACTGTAATGTTTATTATAACAGTCTACTGTAATGTTTAGTATAACAGTCTACTGTAATGTTTAGTATAACAGTCTACTGTAATGTTTATTATAACAGTCTACTGTAATGTTTAGTATAACAGTCTACTGTAATGTTTAGTATAACAGTCTACAGTAATGTTTAGTATAACAGTCTACTTGTAATGTTTATTATAACAGTCTACTGTAATGTTTAGTATAACAGTCTACTGTAATGTTTAGTATAACAGTCTACTGTAATGTTTATTATAACAGTCTACTGTAATGTTTATTATAACAGTCTACTCTCATGTTTATTATAACAGTCTACTCTCATGTTTATTATAACAGTCTACTGTAATGTTTATTATAACAGTCTACTGTAATGTTTATTATAACAGTCTACTGTAATGTTTATTATAACAGTCTACTGTAATGTTTATTATAACAGTCTACTGTAATGTTTATTATAACAGTCTACTGTAATGTTTAGTATAACAGTCTACTGTAATGTTTAGTATAACAGTCTACTGTAATGTTTATTATAACAGTCTACTGTAATGTTTAGTATAACAGTCTACTGTAATGTTTATTATAACAGTCTACTGTAATGTTTAGTATAACAGTCTACTGTAATGTTTATTATAACAGTCTACTGTAATGTTTAGTATAACAGTCTACTGTAATGTTTATTATAACAGTCTACTCTAATGTTTATTATAACAGTCTACTGTAATGTTTATTATAACAGTCTACTGTAATGTTTATTATAACAGTCTACTGTAATGTTTATTATAACAGTCTACTGTAATGTTTATTATAACAGTCTACTGTAATGTTTATTATAACAGTCTACTGTAATGTTTATTATAACAGTCTACTGTAATGTTTATTATAACAGTCTACTGTAATGTTTAGTATAACAGTCTACTGTAATGTTTATTATAACAGTCTACTGTAATGTTTATTATAACAGTCTACTGTAATGTTTATTATAACAGTCTACTGTAATGTTTATTATAACAGTCTACTGTAATGTTTATTATAACAGTCTACTGTAATGTTTATTATAACAGTCTACTGTAATGTTTATTATAACAGTCTACTGTAATGTTTATTATAACAGTCTACTGTAATGTTTATTATAACAGTCTACTGTCATGTTTATTATAACAGTCTACTGTAATGTTTATTATAACAGTCTACTGTAATGTTTATTATAACAGTCTACTGTAATGTTTATTATAACAGTCTACTCTCATGTTTATTATAACAGTCTACTGTAATGTTTATTATAACAGTCTACTGTAATGTTTAGTATAACAGTCTACTGTAATGTTTATTATAACAGTCTACTGTAATGTTTATTATAACAGTCTACTGTAATGTTTAGTATAACAGTCTACTGTAATGTTTATTATAACAGTCTACTGTAATGTTTATTATAACAGTCTACTGTAATGTTTATTATAACAGTCTACTGTAATGTTTATTATAACAGTCTACTGTAATGTTTAGTATAACAGTCTACTGTAATGTTTATTATAACAGTCTACTCTCATGTTTATTATAACAGTCTACTGTAATGTTTATTATAACAGTCTACTGTAATGTTTATTATAACAGTCTACTGTAATGTTTATTATAACAGTCTACTGTAATGTTTAGTATAACAGTCTACTGTAATGTTTATTATAACAGTCTACTGTAATGTTTATTATAACAGTCTACTGTAATGTTTATTATAACAGTCTACTGTAATGTTTAGTATAACAGTCTACTGTAATGTTTATTATAACAGTCTACTGTAATGTTTATTATAACAGTCTACAGTAATGTTTAGTATAACAGTCTACTGTAATGTTTACTATAACACTACTATAATGATTAGTATAACAGTCTACTCTCATGTTTATTATAACAGTCTACTGTAATGTTTATTATAACAGTCTACTGTAATGTTTATTATAACAGTCTACTCTCATGTTTATTATAACAGTCTACTCTCATGTTTATTATAACAGTCTACTGTAATGTTTAGTATAACAGTCTACTGTAATGTTTATTATAACAGTCTACGCTCATGTTTATTATAACAGTCTACTGTAATGTTTAGTATAACAGTCTACTGTAATGTTTAGTATAACAGTCTACTGTAATGTTTATTATAACAGTCTACTGTAATGTTTATTATATCAGTCTACTGTAATGTTTATTATAACAGTCTACTCTCATGTTTATTATAACAGTCTACTCTCATGTTTATTATAACAGTCTACTGTAATGTTTATTATAACAGTCTACTCTCATGTTTATTATAACAGTTTACTCTCATGTTTATTATAACAGTCTACTTTAATGTTTAGTATAACAGTCTACTGTAATGTTTATTATAACAGTCTACTCTCATGTTTATTATAACAGTCTACTTTAATGTTTAGTATAACAGTCTACTGTAATGTTTATTATAACAGTCTACTCTCATGTTTATTATAACAGTCTACTGTAATGTTTAGTATAACAGTCTACTGTAATGTTTAGTATAACAGTCTACTCTCATGTTTATTATAACAGTCTACTGTAATGTTTATTATAACAGTCTACTGTAATGTTTATTATAACAGTCTACTCTCATGTTTATTATAACAGTCTACTGTAATGTTTAGTATAACAGTCTACTGTAATGTTTAGTATAACAGCCTACTGTAATGTTTACTATAAAACTACTATAATGATTAGTATAACAGTCTACTCTCATGTTTAGTATAACAGTCTACTGTAATGTTTAGTATAACAGTCTACTGTAATGTTTATTATAACAGTCTACTGTAATGTTTATTATAACAGTCTACTGTAATGTTTATTATAACAGTCTACTGTAATGTTTATTATAACAGTCTACTGTAATGTTTATTATAACAGTCTACTGTAATGTTTAGTATAACAGTCTACTGTAATGTTTATTATAACAGTCTACTGTAATGTTTATTATAACAGTCTACTGTAATGTTTAGTATAACAGTCTACTGTAATGTTTATTATAACAGTCTACTCTCATGTTTATTATAACAGTCTACTGTAATGTTTATTATAACAGTCTACTGTAATGTTTAGTATAACAGTCTACTGTAATGTTTAGTATAACAGTCTACTGTAATGTTTATTATAACAGTCTACTGTAATGTTTATTATAACAGTCTACTGTAATGTTTATTATAACAGTCTACTGTAATGTTTAGTATAACAGTCTACTGTAATGTTTATTATAACAGTCTACTGTAATGTTTATTATAACAGTCTACTGTAATGTTTATTATAACAGTCTACTGTAATGTTTAGTATAACAGTCTACTGTAATGTTTAGTATAACAGTCTACTGTAATGTTTATTATAACAGTCTACTGTAATGTTTATTATAACAGTCTACTGTAATGTTTATTATAACAGTCTACTCTAATGTTTATTATAACAGTCTACTGTAATGTTTATTATAACAGTCTACTGTAATGTTTATTATAACAGTCTACTGTAATGTTTATTATAACAGTCTACTGTAATGTTTATTATAACAGTCTACTATAACAGTCTACTGTAATGTTTATTATAACAGTCTACTGTAATGTTTATTATAACAGTCTACTGTAATGTTTATTATAACAGTCTACTGTAATGTTTATTATAACAGTCTACTGTAATGTTTATTATAACAGTCTACTGTAATGTTTATTATAACAGTCTACTGTAATGTTTATTATAACAGTCTACTGTAATGTTTATTATAACAGTCTACTGTAATGTTTATTATAACAGTCTACTGTAATGTTTAGTATAACAGTCTACTGTAATGTTTATTATAACAGTCTACTGTAATGTTTATTATAACAGTCTACTGTAATGTTTATTATAACAGTCTACTCTCATGTTTATTATAACAGTCTACTGTAATGTTTATTATAACAGTCTACTGTAATGTTTATTATAACAGTCTACTGTAATGTTTATTATAACAGTCTACTCTCATGTTTATTATAACAGTCTACTGTAATGTTTAGTATAACAGTCTACTGTAATGTTTATTATAACAGTCTACTGTAATGTTTATTATAACAGTCTACTGTAATGTTTATTATAACAGTCTACTGTAATGTTTATTATAACAGTCTACTGTAATGTTTATTATAACAGTCTACTGTAATGTTTATTATAACAGTCTACTGTAATGTTTATTATAACAGTCTACTGTAATGTTTATTATAACAGTCTACTGTAATGTTTATTATAACAGTCTACTGTAATGTTTATTATAACAGTCTACTCTCATGTTTATTATAACAGTCTACTGTAATGTTTAGTATAACAGTCTACTGTAATGTTTAGTATAACAGTCTACTGTAATGTTTATTATAACAGTCTACTGTAATGTTTATTATAACAGTCTACTGTCATGTTTATTATAACAGTCTACTGTAATGTTTAGTATAACAGTCTACTGTAATGTTTATTATAACAGTCTACTGTAATGTTTATTATAACAGTCTACTGTAATGTTTATTATAACAGTCTACTGTAATGTTTATTATAACAGTCTACTGTAATGTTTATTATAACAGTCTACTGTAATGTTTATTATAACAGTCTACTGTAATGTTTATTATAACAGTCTACTGTAATGTTTATTATAACAGTCTACTGTAATGTTTAGTATAACAGTCTACTGTAATGTTTATTATAACAGTCTACTCTCATGTTTATTATAACAGTCTACTGTAATGTTTATTATAACAGTCTACTGTAATGTTTAGTATAACAGTCTACTGTAATGTTTATTATAACAGTCTACTGTAATGTTTATTATAACAGTCTACTGTAATGTTTATTATAACAGTCTACTGTAATGTTTATTATAACAGTCTACTGTAATGTTTAGTATAACAGTCTACTGTAATGTTTATTATAACAGTCTACTGTAATGTTTATTATAACAGTCTACTGTAATGTTTATTATAACAGTCTACTGTAATGTTTAGTATAACAGTCTACTGTAATGTTTAGTATAACAGTCTACTGTAATGTTTATTATAACAGTCTACTGTAATGTTTATTATAACAGTCTACTGTAATGTTTATTATAACAGTCTACTGTAATGTTTATTATAACAGTCTACTGTAATGTTTATTATAACAGTCTACTGTAATGTTTATTATAACAGTCTACTGTCATGTTTATTATAACAGTCTACTGTAATGTTTATTATAACAGTCTACTGTAATGTTTATTATAACAGTCTACTGTAATGTTTATTATAACAGTCTACTGTAATGTTTATTATAACAGTCTACTGTAATGTTTAGTATAACAGTCTACTGTAATGTTTATTATAACAGTCTACTGTAATGTTTATTATAACAGTCTACTGTAATGTTTTATAACAGTCTACTGTAATGTTTATTATAACAGTCTACTGTAATGTTTATTATAACAGTCTACTGTAATGTTTATTATAACAGTCTACTGTAATGTTTATTATAACAGTCTACTGTAATGTTTATTATAACAGTCTACTGTAATGTTTATTATAACAGTCTACTGTAATGTTTATTATAACAGTCTACTGTAATGTTTATTATAACAGTCTACTGTAATGTTTATTATAACAGTCTACTGTAATGTTTATTATAACAGTCTACTGTAATGTTTATTATAACAGTCTACTGTAATGTTTATTATAACAGTCTACTGTAATGTTTATTATAACAGTCTACTCTAATGTTTATTATAACAGTCTACTATAATGTTTATTATAACAGTCTACTGTAATGTTTATTATAACAGTCTACTGTAATGTTTAGTATAACAGTCTACTGTAATGTTTATTATAACAGTCTACTGTAATGTTTATTATAACAGTCTACTGTAATGTTTATTATAACAGTCTACTGTAATGTTTAGTATAACAGTCTACTGTAATGTTTATTATAACAGTCTACTGTAATGTTTATTATAACAGTCTACTGTAATGTTTAGTATAACAGTCTACTCTCATGTTTATTATAACAGTCTACTGTAATGTTTAGTATAACAGTCTACTGTAATGTTTATTATAACAGTCTACTGTAATGTTTATTATAACAGTCTACTGTAATGTTTATTATAACAGTCTACTGTAATGTTTATTATAACAGTCTACTGTAATGTTTATTATAACAGTCTACTGTAATGTTTAGTATAACAGTCTACTGTAATGTTTATTATAACAGTCTACTGTAATGTTTATTATAACAGTCTACTGTAATGTTTAGTATAACAGTCTACTGTAATGTTTATTATAACAGTCTACTCTCATGTTTATTATAACAGTCTACTGTAATGTTTAGTATAACAGTCTACTGTAATGTTTAGTATAACAGTCTACTGTAATGTTTATTATAACAGTCTACTGTAATGTTTATTATAACAGTCTACTGTAATGTTTATTATAACAGTCTACTGTAATGTTTATTATAACAGTCTACTGTAATGTTTATTATAACAGTCTACTGTAATGTTTATTATAACAGTCTACTGTAATGTTTAGTATAACAGTCTACTCTCATGTTTATTATAACAGTCTACTGTAATGTTTATTATAACAGTCTACTGTAATGTTTAGTATAACAGTCTACTGTAATGTTTATTATAACAGTCTACTGTAATGTTTATTATAACAGTCTACTCTCATGTTTATTATAACAGTCTACTGTAATGTTTAGTATAACAGTCTACTGTAATGTTTAGTATAACAGTCTACTGTAATGTTTATTATACAGTCTACTGTAATGTTTATTATAACAGTCTACTGTAATGTTTATTATAACAGTCTACTGTAATGTTTATTATAACAGTCTACTCTCATGTTTATTATAACAGTCTACTGTAATGTTTAGTATAACAGTCTACTGTAATGTTTATTATAACAGTCTACTGTCATGTTTATTATAACAGTCTACTGTAATGTTTAGTATAACAGTCTACTGTAATGTTTATTATAACAGTCTACTGTAATGTTTATTATAACAGTCTACTGTAATGTTTATTATAACAGTCTACTGTAATGTTTATTATAACAGTCTACTGTAATGTTTATTATAACAGTCTACTGTAATGTTTATTATAACAGTCTACTGTAATGTTTATTATAACAGTCTACTGTAATGTTTATTATAACAGTCTACTCTAATGTTTATTATAACAGTCTACTGTAATGTTTATTATAACAGTCTACTGTAATGTTTATTATAACAGTCTACTGTAATGTTTATTATAACAGTCTACTGTAATGTTTATTATAACAGTCTACTGTAATGTTTATTATAACAGTCTACTGTAATGTTTATTATAACAGTCTACTGTAATGTTTATTATAACAGTCTACTGTAATGTTTATTATAACAGTCTACTGTAATGTTTATATAACAGTCTACATGTTTATTATAACAGTCTACTGTAATGTTTATTATAACAGTCTACTGTAATGTTTATTATAACAGTCTACTGTAATGTTTATTATAACAGTCTACTGTAATGTTTATTATAACAGTCTACTGTAATGTTTATTATAACAGTCTACTGTAATGTTTATTATAACAGTCTACTGTAATGTTTAGTATAACAGTCTACTGTAATGTTTATTATAACAGTCTACTGTAATGTTTATTATAACAGTCTACTGTAATGTTTATTATAACAGTCTACTGTAATGTTTATTATAACAGTCTACTGTAATGTTTATTATAACAGTCTACTGTAATGTTTATTATAACAGTCTACTGTAATGTTTATTATAACAGTCTACTGTAATGTTTATTATAACAGTCTACTGTAATGTTTATTATAACAGTCTACTGTAATGTTTATTATAACAGTCTACTGTAATGTTTATTATAACAGTCTACTGTAATGTTTATTATAACAGTCTACTGTAATGTTTATTATAACAGTCTACTGTAATGTTTATTATAACAGTCTACTGTAATGTTTATTATAACAGTCTACTGTAATGTTTATTATAACAGTCTACTGTAATGTTTATTATAACAGTCTACTGTAATGTTTATTATAACAGTCTACTGTAATGTTTATTATAACAGTCTACTGTAATGTTTATTATAACAGTCTACTGTAATGTTTATTATAACAGTCTACTGTAATGTTTAGTATAACAGTCTACTGTAATGTTTATTATAACAGTCTACTGTAATGTTTATTATAACAGTCTACTGTAATGTTTATTATAACAGTCTACTGTAATGTTTATTATAACAGTCTACTGTAATGTTTATTATAACAGTCTACTGTAATGTTTATTATAACAGTCTACTGTAATGTTTATTATAACAGTCTACTGTAATGTTTATTATAACAGTCTACTGTAATGTTTATTATAACAGTCTACTGTAATGTTTATTATAACAGTCTACTGTAATGTTTATTATAACAGTCTACTGTAATGTTTATTATAACAGTCTACTGTAATGTTTATTATAACAGTCTACTGTAATGTTTAGTATAACAGTCTACTGTAATGTTTATTATAACAGTCTACTGTAATGTTTATTATAACAGTCTACTGTAATGTTTAGTATAACAGTCTACTGTAATGTTTATTATAACAGTCTACTCTAATGTTTATTATAACAGTCTACTGTAATGTTTATTATAACAGTCTACTGTAATGTTTAGTATAACAGTCTACTGTAATGTTTATTATAACAGTCTACTGTAATGTTTATTATAACAGTCTACTGTAATGTTTAGTATAACAGTCTACTGTAATGTTTATTATAACAGTCTACTGTAATGTTTATTATAACAGTCTACTGTAATGTTTAGTATAACAGTCTACTGTAATGTTTATTATAACAGTCTACTGTAATGTTTAGTATAACAGTCTACTGTAATGTTTAGTATAACAGTCTACTGTAATGTTTATTATAACAGTCTACTGTAATGTTTATTATAACAGTCTACTCTCATGTTTATTATAACAGTCTACTCTCATGTTTATTATAACAGTCTACTGTAATGTTTATTATAACAGTCTACTGTAATGTTTAGTATAACAGTCTACTGTAATGTTTATTATAACAGTCTACTGTAATGTTTATTATAACAGTCTACTGTAATGTTTATTATAACAGTCTACTGTAATGTTTAGTATAACAGTCTACTGTAATGTTTATTATAACAGTCTACTGTAATGTTTATTATAACACTACTGTAATGTTTAGTATAACAGTCTACTCTCATGTTTAGTATAACAGTCTACTGTAATGTTTAGTATAACAGTCTACTGTAATGTTTATTATAACAGTCTACTGTAATGTTTATTATAACAGTCTACTGTAATGTTTATTATAACAGTCTACTGTAATGTTTATTATAACAGTCTACTGTAATGTTTATTATAACAGTCTACTGTAATGTTTAGTATAACAGTCTACTGTAATGTTTATTATAACAGTCTACTGTAATGTTTATTATAACAGTCTACTGTAATGTTTAGTATAACAGTCTACTGTAATGTTTATTATAACAGTCTACTCTCATGTTTATTATAACAGTCTACTGTAATGTTTAGTATAACAGTCTACTGTAATGTTTAGTATAACAGTCTACTGTAATGTTTAGTATAACAGTCTACTGTAATGTTTATTATAACAGTCTACTGTAATGTTTATTATAACAGTCTACTGTAATGTTTATTATAACAGTCTACTCTCATGTTTATTATAACAGTCTACTGTAATGTTTATTATAACAGTCTACTGTAATGTTTATTATAACAGTCTACTCTCATGTTTATTATAACAGTCTACTGTAATGTTTATTATAACAGTCTACTGTAATGTTTAGTATAACAGTCTACTGTAATGTTTATTATAACAGTCTACTCTCATGTTTATTATAACAGTCTACTCTCATGTTTATTATAACAGTCTACTGTAATGTTTAGTATAACAGTCTACTGTAATGTTTAGTATAACAGTCTACTGTAATGTTTATTATAAGTCTACTGTAATGTTTAGTATAACAGTCTACTGTAATGTTTATTATAACAGTCTACTGTAATGTTTATTATAACAGTCTACTGTAATGTTTATTATAACAGTCTACTCTAATGTTTATTATAACAGTCTACTGTAATGTTTATTATAACAGTCTACTGTAATGTTTATTATAACAGTCTACTGTAATGTTTATTATAACAGTCTACTCTAATGTTTATTATAACAGTCTACTGTCATGTTTATTATAACAGTCTACTGTAATGTTTATTATAACAGTCTACTGTAATGTTTATTATAACAGTCTACTGTAATGTTTATTATAACAGTCTACTGTAATGTTTATTATAACAGTCTACTGTAATGTTTATTATAACAGTCTACTGTAATGTTTAGTATAACAGTCTACTGTAATGTTTATTATAACAGTCTACTGTAATGTTTATTATAACAGTCTACTGTAATGTTTATTATAACAGTCTACTGTAATGTTTATTATAACAGTCTACTGTAATGTTTAGTATAACAGTCTACTGTAATGTTTATTATAACAGTCTACTGTAATGTTTATTATAACAGTCTACTGTAATGTTTATTATAACAGTCTACTGTAATGTTTATTATAACAGTCTACTGTAATGTTTATTATAACAGTCTACTGTAATGTTTATTATAACAGTCTACTGTAATGTTTATTATAACAGTCTACTGTAATGTTTATTATAACAGTCTACTGTAATGTTTAGTATAACAGTCTACTGTAATGTTTATTATAACAGTCTACTGTAATGTTTATTATAACAGTCTACTGTAATGTTTAGTATAACAGTCTACTGTAATGTTTAGTATAACAGTCTACTGTAATGTTTAGTATAACAGTCTACTGTAATGTTTAGTATAACAGTCTACTGTAATGTTTATTATAACAGTCTACTGTAATGTTTATTATAACAGTCTACTGTAATGTTTATTATAACAGTCTACTGTCATGTTTATTATAACAGTCTACTGTAATGTTTATTATAACAGTCTACTGTAATGTTTATTATAACAGTCTACTGTAATGTTTATTATAACAGTCTACTGTAATGTTTATTATAACAGTCTACTGTAATGTTTAGTATAACAGTCTACTGTAATGTTTATTATAACAGTCTACTGTCATGTTTATTATAACAGTCTACTGTCATGTTTATTATAACAGTCTACTGTAATGTTTAGTATAACAGTCTACTGTAATGTTTAGTATAACAGTCTACTGTAATGTTTATTATACAGTCTACTGTAATGTTTAGTATAACAGTCTACTGTAATGTTTATTATAACAGTCTACTGTAATGTTTATTATAACAGTCTACTGTAATGTTTATTATAACAGTCTACTCTCATGTTTATTATAACAGTCTACTGTAATGTTTAGTATAACAGTCTACTGTAATGTTTATTATAACAGTCTACTCTAATGTTTATTATAACAGTCTACTCTCATGTTTATTATAACAGTCTACTGTCATGTTTAGTATAACAGTCTACTGTAATGTTTATTATAACAGTCTACTGTAATGTTTATTATAACAGTCTACTGTAATGTTTATTATAACAGTCTACTGTAATGTTTATTATAACAGTCTACTGTAATGTTTATTATAACAGTCTACTGTAATGTTTAGTATAACAGTCTACTGTCATGTTTATTATAACAGTCTACTGTAATGTTTATTATAACAGTCTACTGTAATGTTTATTATAACAGTCTACTCTCATGTTTATTATAACAGTCTACTGTAATGTTTATTATAACAGTCTACTGTAATGTTTATTATAACAGTCTACTCTCATGTTTATTATAACAGTCTACTGTAATGTTTATTATAACAGTCTACTGTAATGTTTATTATAACAGTCTACTGTAATGTTTATTATAACAGTCTACTGTAATGTTTAGTATAACAGTCTACTGTAATGTTTATTATAACAGTCTACTGTAATGTTTAGTATAACAGTCTACTGTAATGTTTAGTATAACAGTCTACTGTAATGTTTATTATAACAGTCTACTGTAATGTTTATTATAACAGTCTACTGTAATGTTTATTATAACAGTCTACTGTAATGTTTATTATAACAGTCTACTGTAATGTTTAGTATAACAGTCTACTGTAATGTTTATTATAACAGTCTACTGTAATGTTTATTATAACAGTCTACTGTAATGTTTATTATAACAGTCTACTCTCATGTTTATTATAACAGTCTACTGTAATGTTTATTATAACAGTCTACTGTAATGTTTATTATAACAGTCTACTGTAATGTTTATTATAACAGTCTACTGTAATGTTTATTATAACAGTCTACTGTAATGTTTATTATAACAGTCTACTGTAATGTTTAGTATAACAGTCTACTGTAATGTTTATTATAACAGTCTACTGTAATGTTTATTATAACAGTCTACTGTAATGTTTATTATAACAGTCTACTGTAATGTTTAGTATAACAGTCTACTGTAATGTTTATTATAACAGTCTACTGTAATGTTTATTATAACACTACTGTAATGTTTATTATAACAGTCTACTCTAATGTTTAGTATAACAGTCTACTGTAATGTTTAGTATAACAGTCTACTGTAATGTTTATTATAACAGTCTACTGTAATGTTTATTATAACAGTCTACTGTAATGTTTATTATAACAGTCTACTGTAATGTTTATTATAACAGTCTACTGTAATGTTTATTATAACAGTCTACTGTAATGTTTATTATAACAGTCTACTGTAATGTTTATTATAACAGTCTACTGTAATGTTTATTATAACAGTCTACTGTAATGTTTAGTATAACAGTCTACTGTAATGTTTATTATAACAGTCTACTCTCATGTTTATTATAACAGTCTACTGTAATGTTTAGTATAACAGTCTACTGTAATGTTTAGTATAACAGTCTACTGTAATGTTAGTATAACAGTCTACTGTAATGTTTATTATAACAGTCTACTGTAATGTTTATTATAACAGTCTACTGTAATGTTTATTATAACAGTCTACTCTAATGTTTATTATAACAGTCTACTGTAATGTTTATTATAACAGTCTACTGTAATGTTTATTATAACAGTCTACTCTCATGTTTATTATAACAGTCTACTGTAATGTTTATTATAACAGTATACTGTAATGTTTAGTATAACAGTCTACTGTAATGTTTATTATAACAGTCTACTCTCATGTTTATTATAACAGTCTACTCTAATGTTTATTATAACAGTCTACTGTAATGTTTAGTATAACAGTCTACTGTAATGTTTAGTATAACAGTCTACTGTAATGTTTATTATAAGTCTACTGTAATGTTTAGTATAACAGTCTACTGTAATGTTTATTATAACAGTCTACTCTCATGTTTATTATAACAGTCTACTCTCATGTTTATTATAACAGTCTACTGTAATGTTTAGTATAACAGTCTACTGTAATGTTTATTATAACAGTCTACTCTCATGTTTATTATAACAGTCTACTGTAATGTTTAGTATAACAGTCTACTGTAATGTTTATTATAACAGTCTACTGTAATGTTTAGTATAACAGTCTACTGTAATGTTTATTATAACAGTCTACTGTAATGTTTATTATAACAGTCTACTGTAATGTTTAGTATAACAGTCTACTGTAATGTTTATTATAACAGTCTACTGTAATGTTTATTATAACAGTCTACTGTAATGTTTATTATAACAGTCTACTCTAATGTTTATTATAACAGTCTACTCTCATGTTTATTATAACAGTCTACTGTAATGTTTATTATAACAGTCTACTGTAATGTTTAGTATAACAGTCTACTGTAATGTTTATTATAACAGTCTACTGTAATGTTTATTATAACAGTCTACTGTAATGTTTATTATAACAGTCTACTGTAATTTTTGTATAACAGTCTACTGTAATGTTTATTATAACAGTCTACTGTAATGTTTATTATAACAGTCTACTGTAATGTTTAGTATAACAGTCTACTCTCATGTTTAGTATAACAGTCTACTGTAATGTTTAGTATAACAGTCTACTGTAATGTTTATTATAACAGTCTACTGTAATGTTTATTATAACAGTCTACTGTAATGTTTATTATAACAGTCTACTGTAATGTTTATTATAACAGTCTACTGTAATGTTTATTATAACAGTCTACTGTAATGTTTAGTATAACAGTCTACTGTAATGTTTATTATAACAGTCTACTGTAATGTTTATTATAACAGTCTACTGTAATGTTTAGTATAACAGTCTACTGTAATGTTTATTATAACAGTCTACTCTCATGTTTATTATAACAGTCTACTGTAATGTTTAGTATAACAGTCTACTGTAATGTTTAGTATAACAGTCTACTGTAATGTTATTATAACAGTCTACTGTAATGTTTATTATAACAGTCTACTGTAATGTTTATTATAACAGTCTACTGTAATGTTTATTATAACAGTCTACTCTCATGTTTATTATAACAGTCTACTGTAATGTTTATTATAACAGTCTACTGTAATGTTTATTATAACAGTCTACTCTCATGTTTATTATAACAGTCTACTGTAATGTTTATTATAACAGTCTACTGTAATGTTTAGTATAACAGTCTACTGTAATGTTTATTATAACAGTCTACTGTCATGTTTATTATAACAGTCTACTGTAATGTTTATTATAACAGTCTACTGTAATGTTTAGTATAACAGTCTACTGTAATGTTTAGTATAACAGTCTACTGTAATGTTTATTATAAGTCTACTGTAATGTTTAGTATAACAGTCTACTGTAATGTTTATTATAACAGTCTACTGTAATGTTTATTATAACAGTCTACTCTCATGTTTATTATAACAGTCTACTCTCATGTTTATTATAACAGTCTACTGTCATGTTTATTATAACAGTCTACTGTAATGTTTATTATAACAGTCTACTGTAATGTTTATTATAACAGTCTACTGTCATGTTTATTATAACAGTCTACTCTCATGTTTATTATAACAGTCTACTGTCATGTTTATTATAACAGTCTACTGTAATGTTTATTATAACAGTCTACTGTAATGTTTATTATAACAGTCTACTGTAATGTTTATTATAACAGTCTACTGTAATGTTTATTATAACAGTCTACTGTAATGTTTAGTATAACAGTCTACTGTAATGTTTATTATAACAGTCTACTGTAATGTTTATTATAACACTACTGTAATGTTTAGTATAACAGTCTACTCTCATGTTTAGTATAACAGTCTACTGTAATGTTTAGTATAACAGTCTACTGTAATGTTTATTATAACAGTCTACTGTAATGTTTATTATAACAGTCTACTGTAATGTTTATTATAACAGTCTACTGTAATGTTTATTATAACAGTCTACTGTAATGTTTATTATAACAGTCTACTGTAATGTTTATTATAACAGTCTACTGTAATGTTTATTATAACAGTCTACTGTAATGTTTATTATAACAGTCTACTGTAATGTTTAGTATAACAGTCTACTGTAATGTTTATTATAACAGTCTACTGTAATGTTTATTATAACAGTCTACTGTAATGTTTATTATAACAGTCTACTGTAATGTTTATTATAACAGTCTACTGTAATGTTTATTATAACAGTCTACTGTAATGTTTAGTATAACAGTCTACTGTAATGTTTATTATAACAGTCTACTGTAATGTTTATTATAACAGTCTACTGTAATGTTTATTATAACAGTCTACTGTAATGTTTATTATAACAGTCTACTGTCATGTTTATTATAACAGTCTACTGTAATGTTTATTATAACAGTCTACTGTAATGTTTATTATAACAGTCTACTCTCATGTTTATTATAACAGTCTACTGTAATGTTTATTATAACAGTCTACTGTAATGTTTAGTATAACAGTCTACTGTAATGTTTATTATAACAGTCTACTGTAATGTTTATTATAACAGTCTACTGTAATGTTTATTATAACAGTCTACTGTAATGTTTAGTATAACAGTCTACTGTAATGTTTAGTATAACAGTCTACTGTAATGTTTATTATACAGTCTACTGTATGTTTAGTATAACAGTCTACTGTAATGTTTATTATAACAGTCTACTGTAATGTTTATTATAACAGTCTACTGTAATGTTTATTATAACAGTCTACTCTCATGTTTATTATAACAGTCTACTGTAATGTTTAGTATAACAGTCTACTGTAATGTTTATTATAACAGTCTACTGTAATGTTTATTATAACAGTCTACTGTCATGTTTATTATAACAGTCTACTGTAATGTTTAGTATAACAGTCTACTGTAATATTTATTATAACAGTCTACTGTAATGTTTATTATAACAGTCTACAGTAATGTTTAGTATAACAGTCTACTGTAATGTTATTATAACAGTCTACTGTAATGTTTAGTATAACAGTCTACAGTAATGTTTAGTATAACAGTCTACTCTCATGTTTATTATAACAGTCTACTCTCATGTTTATTATAACAGTCTACTCTCATGTTTATTATAACAGTCTACTCTCATGTTTATTATAACAGTCTACTGTAATGTTTAGTATAACAGTCTACTGTAATGTTTATTATAACAGTCTACTCTCATGTTTATTATAACAGTCTACTGTAATGTTTATATAACAGTCTACTGTAATGTTTATTATAACAGTCTACTGTAATGTTTATTATAACAGTCTACTGTAATGTTTAGTATAACAGTCTACTGTAATGTTTATTATAACAGTCTACTGTAATGTTTAGTATAACAGTCTACTGTAATGTTTAGTATAACAGTCTACTGTAATGTTTATTATAACAGTCTACTGTAATGTTTATTATAACAGTCTACTCTAATGTTTATTATAACAGTCTACTCTCATGTTTATTATAACAGTCTACTGTAATGTTTATTATAACAGTCTACTGTAATGTTTATTATAACAGTCTACTGTAATGTTTATTATAACAGTCTACTGTAATGTTTATTATAACAGTCTACTGTAATGTTTATTATAACAGTCTACTGTAATGTTTAGTATAACAGTCTACTGTAATGTTTATTATAACAGTCTACTGTAATGTTTATTATAACAGTCTACTGTAATGTTTATTATAACAGTCTACTGTCATGTTTATTATAACAGTCTACTGTAATGTTTAGTATAACAGTCTACTGTAATGTTTATTATAACAGTCTACTGTAATGTTTATTATAACAGTCTACTGTAATGTTTATTATAACAGTCTACTGTAATGTTTATTATAACAGTCTACTGTAATGTTTATTATAACAGTCTACTGTAATGTTTAGTATAACAGTCTACTGTAATGTTTATTATAACAGTCTACTGTAATGTTATTATAACAGTCTACTGTAATGTTTAGTATAACAGTCTACTGTAATGTTTATTATAACAGTCTACTGTCATGTTTATTATAACAGTCTACTGTAATGTTTAGTATAACAGTCTACTGTAATGTTTATTATAACAGTCTACTGTAATGTTAGTATAACAGTCTACTGTAATGTTTATTATAACAGTCTACTGTAATGTTTATTATAACAGTCTACTGTAATGTTTATTATAACAGTCTACTGTAATGTTTATTATAACAGTCTACTGTAATGTTTATTATAACAGTCTACTGTAATGTTTATTATAACAGTCTACTCTATGTTTATTATAACAGTCTACTCTCATGTTTATTATAACAGTCTACTGTAATGTTTAGTATAACAGTCTACTGTAATGTTTATTATAACAGTCTACTGTCATGTTTATTATAACAGTCTACTGTCATGTTTATTATAACAGTCTACTGTAATGTTTAGTATAACAGTCTACTGTAATGTTTATTATAACAGTCTACTGTAATGTTTATTATAACAGTCTACTGTAATGTTTATATAACAGTCTACTGTAATGTTTATTATAACAGTCTACTGTAATGTTTATTATAACAGTCTACTCTAATGTTTATTAAACAGTCTACTCTCATGTTTATTATAACAGTCTACTGTAATGTTATTATAACAGTCTACTCTCATGTTTATTATAACAGTCTACTGTAATGTTTATTATAACAGTCTACTGTAATGTTTATTATAACAGTCTACTGTCATGTTTATTATAACAGTCTACTCTCATGTTTATTATAACAGTCTACTGTAATGTTATTATAACAGTCTACTGTAATGTTTATTATAACAGTCTACTGTAATGTTTATTATAACAGTCTACTGTAATGTTTATTATAACAGTCTACTGTAATGTTTATTATAACAGTCTACTGTAATGTTTAGTATAACAGTCTACTGTAATGTTTATTATAACAGTCTACTGTAATGTTTATTATAACACTACTGTAATGTTTAGTATAACAGTCTACTCTCATGTTTAGTATAACAGTCTACTGTAATGTTTAGTATAACAGTCTACTGTAATGTTTATTATAACAGTCTACTGTAATGTTTATTATAACAGTCTACTGTAATGTTTATTATAACAGTCTACTGTAATGTTTATTATAACAGTCTACTGTAATGTTTATTATAACAGTCTACTGTAATGTTATTATAACAGTCTACTGTAATGTTTATTATAACAGTCTACTGTAATGTTTATTATAACAGTCTACTGTAATGTTTAGTATAACAGTCTACTGTAATGTTTATTATAACAGTCTACTCTCATGTTTATTATACAGTCTACGTAATGTTTAGTATAACAGTCTACTGTAATGTTTAGTATAACAGTCTACTGTAATGTTTAGTATAACAGTCTACTGTAATGTTTATTATAACAGTCTACTGTAATGTTTATTATAACAGTCTACTGTAATGTTTATTATAACAGTCTACTGTCATGTTTATTATAACAGTCTACTGTAATGTTTATTATAACAGTCTACTGTAATGTTTATTATAACAGTCTACTCTCATGTTTATTATAACAGTCTACTGTAATGTTTATTATAACAGTCTACTGTAATGTTTAGTATAACAGTCTACTGTAATGTTTATTATAACAGTCTACTCTCATGTTTATTATAACAGTCTACTCTCATGTTTATTATAACAGTCTACTGTAATGTTTATATAACAGTCTACTGTAATGTTTAGTATAACAGTCTACTGTAATGTTTATTATAAGTCTACTGTAATGTTTAGTATAACAGTCTACTGTAATGTTTATTATAACAGTCTACTGTAATGTTTATTATAACAGTCTACTGTAATGTTTATTATAACAGTCTACTCTCATGTTTATTATAACAGTCTACTGTAATGTTTAGTATAACAGTCTACTGTAATGTTTATTATAACAGTCTACTCTCATGTTTATTATAACAGTCTACTGTCATGTTTATTATAACAGTCTACTTCATGTTTATTATAACAGTCTACTGTAATGTTTATTATAACAGTCTACTGTAATGTTTATTATAACAGTCTACGTAATGTTTAGTATAACAGTCTACTGTAATGTTATTATAACAGTCTACTGTAATGTTTATTATAACAGTCTACTGTAATGTTTATTATAACAGTCTACTGTAATGTTTATTATACAGTCTACTGTAATGTTTAGTATAACAGTCTACTCTAATGTTATTATAAACAGTCTACTGTAATGTTTATTATAACAGTCTACTGTAATGTTTATTATAACGTCTACTCTCATGTTTATTATAACAGTCTACTCTCATGTTTATTATAACAGTCTACTGTAATGTTTATTATAACAGTCTACTGTAATGTTTATTATAACAGTCTACTGTAATGTTTATTATAACAGTCTAGTAATGTTTATTATAACAGTCTACTGTAAGTTATTATAACAGTCTACTGTAATGTTTAGTATAACAGTCTACTGTATGTTAGTATAACAGTCTACTGTAATGTTTATTATAACAGTCTACTGTAATGTTAGTATAACAGTCTACTGTAATGTTTATATAAAAGTCTTACTTGTTAATGGTATATAACAGTCTACTGTAATGTTTAGTATAACAGTCTACTGTAATGTTTAGTATAACAGTCTACTGTAATGGTTTATATAACAGTCTACTGTAATGTTTATTATAACAGTCTACTCTATGTTATTATAACAGTCTACTCTCATGTTTATTATAACAGTCTACTGTCATGTTTATTATAACAGTAACGTAATGTTTAGTATAACAGTCTACTGATGTTTATTATAACAGTCTACTGTAATGTTTATTATAACAGTCTACTGTAATGTTTATTATAACAGTCTACTGTCATTTTAGTATAACAGTCTACTGTAATGTTTACTATAACAGTCTACTGTATGTTTATTATAACACTACTGTAATGTTTAGTATAACAGTCTACTCTCATGTTTAGTATAACAGTCTACTGTAATGTTTATTATAACAGTCTACTGTAATGTTTAGTATAACAGTCTGCTTAATGTTTATTATAACAGTCTACTGTAATGTTTATTATAACAGTCTACTGTAATGTTCTTATAACAGTCTACTGTAATGTTTATTATAACGTCTACTGTAATGTTATTATAACAGTCTACTGTGTTTATTATAACAGTCTACTGTAATGTTTATTATAACAGTCTACTGTAATGTTTAGTATAACAGTCTACTGTAATGTTTATTATAACAGTCTACTGTAATGTTTATTATAACAGTCTACTGTAATGTTTAGTATAACAGTCTACTGTAATGTTTAGTATAAACAGTCTACTGTAATGTTTAGTATAACAGTCTACTGTAATGTTTTTATAACAGTCTACTGTAATGTTATTATAACAGTCTACTCTCATGTTTATATAACAGTCTACTCTAATGTTATTATAACAGTCTACTGTAATGTTTATTATAACAGTCTACTGTAATGTTTATTATAACAGTCTACTGTCATGTTTATATAACAGTCTACTGTAATGTTTATTATAACAGTCTACTGTAATGTTTAGTATAACAGTCTACTGTAATGTTTATTATACAGTCTACTGTATGTTTATTATAACAGTCTACTGTCTGTTTATTATAACAGTCTACTGTAATGTTAGTATAACGTCTACTCATGTTAGTATAACAGTCTACTGTAATGTTTATTATACAGTCTACTGTAATGTTTATGTATAACAGTCTACTGTAATGTTTATTATAACAGTCTACTGTAATGTTTATTATAACAGTCTACTGTAATGTTTATTATAACAGTCTACTGTAATGTTTATTATAACAGTCTACTGTAATGTTTATTATAACAGTCTACTCTCATGTTTATATAACCGTCTACTGTAATGTTTAGTATAACAGTCTACTGTAATGTTTAGTATAACAGTCTACTGTAATGTTTAGTATAACAGTCTACTGTATGTTTATTATACAGTCTACTGTAATGTTTATTATAACAGTCTACTGTAATGTTATTATAACAGTCTACTGTCATGTTTATTATAACAGTCTACTGAATGTTTATTATAACAGTCTACTGTAATGTTTATTATAACAGTCTACTCTCATGTTTATTATAACAGTCTACTGTAATGTTTATATAACAGTCTACTGTAATGTTTATTATAACAGTCTACTGTAATGTTATTATAACAGTCTACTCTCATGTTTATTATAACAGTCTACTGTCATGTTTATTATAACAGTTACTGTAATGTTAGTATAACAGTCTACTGTAATGTTTAGTAAACAGTCTACTGTAATGTTTATTATACAGTCTACTGTAATGTTTAGTATAACAGTCTACTGTAATGTTTATTATAACAGTCTACTGTATGTTTTATATCAGTCTACTGTATGTTTATTATAACAGTCTACTCTAATGTTTATTATAACAGTCTACTGTAATGTTTATTATAACAGTCTACTGTAATGTTTATTATAACAGTCTACTGTATGTTTATTATAACAGTCTACTCCATGTTTATTATAACAGTCTACTGTAATGTTTAGTATAACAGTCTACTGTAATGTTTATTATAACAGTCTACTGTAATGTTTATTATACAGTCTACAGTAATGTTTAGTATACAGTCTACTTGTAATGTTTATTATAACAGTCTACGGTAATGTTTGTATAACAGTCTACTGTAATGTTTAGTATAACAGTCTACTGTAATGTTTATTATAACAGTCTACTTAATGTTTATTATAACAGTCTACTAATGTTAGTATAACAGTCTACTGTATGTTATTATAACAGTCTACTGTAATGTTTATTATAACAGTCTACTGTCATGTTTAGTATAACAGTCTTACTGTAATGTTAGTATAACAGTCTACTGTAATTTTATTATAACAGTCTACTGTAATGTTTATTATAACAGTCTACTGTAATGTTTTATTATAACAGTCTACTGTATGTTTATTATAACAGTCTACTGTAATGTTATTAAACAGTCTACTGTAATGTTTAGATAAACAGTCTACTGTAATGTTTAGTATAACAGTCTACTGTAATGTTTATTATAACAGTCTACTGTAATGTTATATAAACAGTCTACTGTTAATGTTTAGTATAACAGTCTACTGTAATGTTTATTATAACAGTTACTGTAATGTTTATTATAACAGTCTACTGT